>NC_084550.2:64997500-65027500 GCF_033978685.3 Nerophis lumbriciformis
TCTACTTATTTTCCCCAGTATAACCATTGCTAGTGTTGGATGTAGTTGGTTTTAGTCTTTGTTTTCTGATAGTACTGACAATAACCATATGATTGCCATTTGTTGTGATTAGGGATGTCCTGATCCAGGTTTTTGCACTTCCGATCCGATACCGATATTGTTTTTGCATTTCCGATCCGATACCGATACTGACCGATACCGATACTGACCGATACTGGCCTATCCGAGCATGTATTAAAGTTTAAAGTTATTTAGCCTACTTAGTTGTCAGAATCATGTTGAAAAGGGTTTTAGTACTCTTGATAACAACTAGCCAGCTGAATTAGGGGAGTTTGAATAATACACAATGGTTGGTAAGAAGAAACTGACCTGTTTATTCAAGGACAAACACAAAATAGACACAATTATACATGACAAACAGAAATGGCATCATTGAACTAGGGCTGGGCGATATGGCCTTTTTTTAATATTGCGATATTTTAAGGCCATATTGCGATACACAATATATATCTCGATATTTTGCCTTAGCCTTGAATGAACACTTATTATGCATATAATCACAGCAGTATGATGATTCTATGTGTTTTGATTGATTGATTGAGACTTTTATTAGTAGATTGTACAGTACAGTACATATTCCGTACAATTGACCACTAAATGGTAACACCCGAATAAGTTTTTCAACTTCTTTAAGTCGGGGTCCACTTAAATTGATTCATGATACAGATATATACTATCAGATATATACTATCATCATAATACAGTCATCACACAAGATAATCACATTGAATTGTTTACATTATTTATAATCCAGGGTGTGGAGGGGGGCGCCGGATGTAAGTGTCAAAAAGACAGCCAAAAGAGTTTGATATGAGAATAAAACTGAAGTTAAAATATAGGGTAGAAATGCACCCATTTGCAGGAAATGTAGTCTTGATTTTCAACATTTTCTTTCAAGGTTTGCATGTCTACATTAAAACATTCTTCTTCATACTGCATTAATATATGCTACTTTTAAACTTTCATGCAGAGAAGGAAATCACAACTAAAAATAATCACTATTTTTTTCATACGGTGTTGATGTGGAAATGTTTGCCTCGGCATTTTGATGGTGTGGGCGTGTGGCACCGAATGGAGATAAGCGTCTCGACAGACGTTAGAATATTTGAACAATGATGACGAAAACTGTTTTCTCTGTCGTGTCCGTGTGTCGAAAATTGTTATGCGCTTATTTTTTTATTTGATTTTGTGCGTGGCATATAAAAGGGAGCGTTGGTCACACGGCTGCGCTAGCATCACAGCTAACGTTAGCCATGCTGCTACCTCTCTGCTCGGGGAGGGCGCATACGTATGTGACATATGACGTGACGTGTGTCGTGACAGTATGTGACGTGTGTGAGAAGGTGCGCTTGCTGTCTGTGAGAGGGAGACACCAGAAAGAATGAGAAGAGCCTGTTGTGTAATGCCAGCAGCTAAAAGCAACTGCGTGAGAATCCACATACCTGTGGATGTGTTGAAGGTGTGCTGGAAAATGCGGAACGGAAATTAGGGAGCAGCAGAAAAGTGGAATGTATTATTTAAATTGGTGCGTTGGAAAAGGAGGTTTTTTTTAAACTGGATCTGGATCGGCATTTTCCCATGCCTTGCCGATACGCATTTTTTGGCAAATATCGGCGGCCGATCCGATCCAAATATCGGATCGGGACATCCCTAGTCCAAGCTATTGAATATGCTAAAAAGACCGTAAGCAGCTATGTTTTATTAATATACCGTAGCTGCGTGTGTCAAATATGAGTCATTAAATGACTCCCGCCTCCTGGTGGTAGAGGGCGCTAGTGATCCTTCTTGCGACTACTCGGCTGCAGAAGAAGTGACAACAAGCAGCAACAGTGAGCAGCGATCGTTTATTTTTTTCCTCTCGCTTGCACTTTTAACATGGAGGATTACATATCTAAAATAAAACCGTTTTCTAAACTGGACTTTCAATCAAAGCACGAGGTAATAATTAAAGGAAGATCTCCAACGAGACAGAGAGACTTTTAAAACTGAAGAAAGATAAGGAAGACTTCTATAAACAAGTTATCGATGCTTTTGTTCAGAAGGAGCTGCGCATGGACTTCATTTATAAGTAAAGGGAAGACCATAATAACGTTTTTTTTTATTAAATGTGCTTTTCATGATGGTATCCTTACATCACACTCAAATTTATAAGCGCAGGCCTAAATTTACCGCATGCCTTTGGTAAGCGCCGGAGTGAGAAGAGGTTTTAAAATAATTAGCGCATGCTTGCATTTACCGCATGCCTTTGGTAAGCGCCGGAGTGAGAAGAGGTTTTAAATTAATTACCGCCCCGGCGGCAATTCAAGGAAATACGGTAGCCTAATTTCTGTGTAAAATGTGTTGGTTAGAGATTTGTTATTGACAAAACGCTCGTCTATTCAGCGATTATGGTCTGTTGCGTTTTGGACCAGTTGTTCCTCCCAGGGAATTCAAGTCACAAGTCGCTCCCAAGCTCTTTACAACACTTAAAGCTGAGTTGAAAAACCACCAAAGACAGAATAGGTATTTTGTAATATATTTGCAAAGCTTTGCAGATATACATTGAGACCAGTCCAGCATAGAACATTCAATTGCGCCGCTAAGATGGTCTTCCCCCCCGACCAAACCCTCTCCCCTCTTAGGTCCCTGGCAGTCATGTCTCTCTAGCCAAAACAAATGCCCATTATCGCTCTTTCTAACAATCCAAAGCTTCAAGGTTAACACACACAGTTTACTTGCAGACAAACAGAAAGAGAACAAATGGAAAAACACAAGCTGTTTTCAAATATGACTATGAAATAAAAGAAGTAACACTTAAATTCGGATATATGTAAATATCTGCCTCCGACAGGTCCCAGCACCTCAACCCCTAGTAAGAGGCAGTGGAAGTTTGAAGTTCCTTGCAGTAGCCCAGTCCATCGAGCTGGATTCGGCTGCGTATCTGGCAACCTCAGTCAGGGGACTACAGAATTTTGACCGTTATTGCAGTACCAATTCTGGCCACATTATTAGATATGGCACCTTTAAGTTATAAGACAAACAATCCCAACACTTCATGTATTGAGCAGCTGGATTTGCAATGAAGGAGAGGTCAACTGAACATGAATGTGTTAGTGATTAAACACGAGGCTGCCTACTGTATACGGTTACAGGCTTAGACCTGGCCGCTTGCCCACGGTCTCCATAAACCTCTCACCTTGTTTAAAAAAAAACACCACCACCATATCTCGTGTTTCGTCTTCCATAATGAGCCTTTATTAGTGACACAATAACGCTTTCTGCAGCGTGCGCGTGCACCAATGCAAGAATGACCGCGAGGGTTAACCTGTCACTAACTCGGTGCCTGATTGCAGCGGTACAGTAAATCATGGCCGGCTCCATAAAACACACCTGCAGTGTAAGAGGAGATGTGGGAGAGGCAGAACACCAGGAGAGCTGGCTGATCACTACCAGACAGCCCACAGTCTGAACATGTGACTAATGATGGAGGTGCAGCAGGTCTGTTCAACGTAGATGCTTTCCATTTAGATCTCGTCAAGATGGCAATATTTCTCTATGATTGGACCGTTGGGCACATGACTCAATTTAAAGGGGAACTGCACTTTTTTTTTAAATGTTGCCTATTGTTCACAACCATTACGAAAGACAGATTTTTATGAAATGCTTTCTAAATATTAAATACCGTATTTTCCGGGCCATAAGGCGGACTGCCGATGAATGGTCTATTTTCGATCTTTTTTCATATAAAAGGCGCATTAAAGGAGTCATATTATAATTTTTGGTTTTTGGTTCTTTGGTCAAAATGTTGCATAAATGATGTTTTACAGATCATCTTCAAGCCGCTTTCTGGCCGTCTCTTCAGGATGCGCCGTTTTGTGGACGGTCTTATTTACGTGGCTCACCTTCGACAGCGTCTTCTCCCCGTCATCTTTGTTGTAGCGGTGTAGCGTGCAAGGATAGGAGTGGAAGAAATGTCAAAAGATGGAACTAACGGTTTTAATGACATTCAGACTTTACTTCAATCAATAACGAAGCAGCATATCCTCATCCAGAAACAACAACCGTCCGACCAGAACTCTCTAATAACTAAGGTTCCTTGGGTAAATAATGTAAACTCACTACACCGGTATTTTTTAGC
The DNA here is from genome assembly GCF_033978685.3 of Nerophis lumbriciformis. Lineage (NCBI taxonomy): Eukaryota > Metazoa > Chordata > Actinopteri > Syngnathiformes > Syngnathidae > Nerophis > Nerophis lumbriciformis. The sequence goes on from NC_084550.2 coordinate 65,001,678, forward strand.
GCTTTCATGGCGAGTTTACTGACAGATATAAGTAAGAACTTTACACTACTTAATATTAGAAATGGCAACAGCGGAGGATGAATGTCCCATAACATGAAGATAGAGAAAAAGAAGAAGCTTATCGATTACGGTGTCGTCACGGACTACAAAGGCGGACACGCGCACTTTTTCAGGATTTATGCAGATCTCAAATACAGATCAGCAGGTACAAGAAGGTAAGAAAAGTTGCTTTTGCATAATATTGCCAAACAAAACGCCAGATAATATGTCTTACCTTATACACACACCATTATAGGGATGTTCCGATCCGATATTTGGATCGGATCGGCCGCCGATATTTGCAAAAAAATGCGTATCGGCAAGGCATGGGAAAATGCCGATCCAGATCCAGTTTAAAAAAAAACTCCGGTCCGTGTTTTCCAACGCACCGATTTAAAAAATACATTCCACTTTTCTGCTGCTCCCTAATTTCCGTTCCGCATTTTCCAGCACACCTTCAACACATCCACAGGTCTGTGGATTCTCACGCCGTTGCTTTTAGCTGCGGACATTACACGACAGGCTCTTCTCACTCTTTCCTGTGTCTCCCTCTCACAGACAGCAAGCGCACCTTCTTACACACGTCACATACTGTCACGTCATACGTCACATACGTATACGCCCTTTCCCAGCAGAGAGGTATCAACATGGCTAACGTTAGCTGTGATGCTAGCGCAGCCGTGGGAGCAACGCTCCCTCTAAGGTGCGCGCCTGTGCAATTGCGCACTGCTCAAGTGTCCTCTGCGCACGGCAAATCTATGCCACGCACAAAATCAAATAAAAAAATAAGCGCATAACAATTTTCGACACACGGACACGACAGAGAAAACAGTTTTCGTCATCATTGTTCAAATATTGTAACGTCTGTCGAGACGCTTATCTCCATTCGGTGCCACACGTCCACACCATCAAAATGCCGAGGCAAACATTTCCACATCAACACCGTATGAAAAAATTAGTGATTTTTTTAGTTGTGATTTCCTTCTCTGCATGAAAGTTTAAAAGTAGCATATATTAATGCAGTATGAAGAAGAATGTTTTAATGTAGACACATAGAATCATCATACTGCTGTGATTACATGCATCAAGTGTTCATTCAAGGCTAAGGCAAAATATCGAGATATATATCGTGTATCGCAATATGGCCTTAAAATATCGCAATATTAAAAAAAGGCCATATCGCCCAGCCCTAGCTCAATGATGCCATTTCTGTTTGTCATGTATAATTTTGTCTATTTTGTGTTTATCCTTGAATAAACACGTCAGTTTCTTGTTACCAACCATTGTGTATTATTCAAACTCCCCTAATTCAGCTGGCTAGTTGTTATCAAGAGTACTAAAACCCTTTTCAACATGATTCTGACAACTAAGTAGGCTAAATAACTTTAAACTTTAATACATGCTCTGATAAGCCAGTATCGGTCAGTATCGGTATCGGATCGGAAGTGCAAAAACAATATCGGTATCGGATCGGAAGTGCAAAAACCTGGATCGGGACATCCCTACACCATAATAATACTCCTATGTTGAAGCACAGTACAATCCATCAAGCGGTGCGACTTCATAGCTTACCAAAGTCGTACTAAAACATTTGATAGATTTTTGAGAGCCATGTGTAATGTTCTATATTTTCAATGGAACATATAAAATGTTGGTGTTGTTTACTTGAGTCATATTGCCATCATATTGCAGTCTACACATATCTCTTATGTTTCACTGCCATCTACTGGTCACACTTGTACCAAATAAAATTGCTTCGCGGTCGGTAAGCAAAACCAGAATTATTCCGTACATTAGGCGCACCGGTTATGAGGCGCACTGTCGAGTTATGAGGGAAAAAAAGGATTTTAAGTGTGCCCTATAGTCCAGAAAATACGGTAAATATAAATAAAAGTAAATCGGCGCTCCACTATTCCGCCCATTAAACCCAATAAATAACCATTCAAAAAGCACCAACCATATGAAAAACATTGTTCAATCTCTATACAAACGACATTTGTAAAGTCACAAAGGACTTAAAGTTAGTATTATTTGCGGATGATACAACCGTGTTTAGTTCAGGAGAGAACACACAGAAGATACTACAAATAATAGCAGAAGAAATGAACAAATTAAAAAGATGGTTTGACAAAAACAGACTATCTTTGAATCTCAGTAATACTAAAATAATGCTATTTGGTAACAGTAGAAGGGAAAGTCAAACACAAGTACAAATAGACGGAGTAGACATTGAAAGAGTAAAATAAATCAAATTTTAGGCTGTAATAATAGATGATAAACTGAACTGGAAATCTCATATAAAAATATACAACATAAAGTAGCAAGAAACACGTCAATAATGAGTAAAGCGAAATATGTTGTGGACCAAAAATCACACCATATTCTCTACTGCTCACTAGTGTTGCCATATCTGAGTTATATATTTCCCCTCGGGGATTAATAAAGTACTTCTGATTCTGATTATTGTGTAGAAGTATGGAAAATAACTACAAAAGTAGGCTTCAGTCACTAACTGTGTTACAAAAAAGATCAGTTAAAATAATACATAATGTTGGATATAGAGAACATACAAACCCTTTATTTATTGAATCGAAAATACTGAAATTCCACGACAGAGTGAATTTCAAACAGCTACAATTATGCACAAAGCAAACTACAATCTGCTACCCAAGAATATACAACAATTCTTCTCAACAAAAGAGGAGAAATATAATCTTAGAGAAAAATGCAATTTAAAACATTTGTATGCACGTACAACACTTAAGACCTTCAGTATATCAGTATGTGGAATTAAATGATGGAATGGTGTAAGCAAAGAAATCAAACAATGTACTAATATGATGCACTTCAAGAAACTCTTCAAACTTAAAGTGTTTACAAAGTACAAAGAAGAAGAACCATGATAAACATTCTGAATTTATTTCTTCCATCCATTCATTTTCAAAATAATCTTACTCATCTCACCATATGAAATGTAACTTACTTCATCCAGTATTATTTATTTATTTATTTGTATTGTGATCCACTTCAAGAAACTGTTTACAAAGTACAAAGAAGAAGAACCATGATAAACATCCATCCATTCATTTTCTAGATAATCTTAAATATTTTACCATATGAAATAAAACTTATTTATTTATTTTTAATGTTATTACTTATGGAGTATATTGTGAATAAATTGAGAACAGGAAGTGAACAAAAGTGTTAGCAACTGCTATGTAAAGAAAAAGGGGCAGGATTAAATAAACTCTGCTTCTTCCTACTCCTTTTCGAACATGTTGAATAGGGAAACTGGAAATTGGGATGTATCATATTGTATGCATGCATGTTCCAAATAAACTCAAATTCAATACTCCATTTACATTTGGTGACTTGAATATTAACAAGTATTAGTGATATTGTTATTATAAGCGCTAACGCAGACAAACTATTTATTTAACATGTTTACATCATCGAGTGGTATGCTGCTTTTTCTCTTCCTTGCTCCCTGTAAGTTTATTCTAGATCAGGCCTGGGCAAATATTTTGACTCGGGGGGCCAAATTTAGAGAAAAAAATGTGTCTGGGGGCCGGTATATCTATTTTTAGGAACACTAATAAAAAACCTCACAATAATGTCTGATTGAATGCTAAAAATGTTATGACAGACCCCCTTAAAAAACTGAATGGAATTTAAATATTTTCTATGAACGATAAAACACTGAATATTGACAACATATGGACGTCACACCCCCTCTCGATCAACATATTTTACAATCAAGCGAAACTTAACAAAAATGTAACAAACACAGCGAAATATGAACGCGAAGGGTAAAAAAAAAACCCCCACCTACAATCTGATACATCACTAAGCTTTAGAACTTTGTTGTAAAAATCTCCTTCCGCGTCTGTCCCTGACACGCACATTTCAGGCTGGCCGTTCTGGAAACACTTTGTGGAAACGCTCCCCATCCACACTGCTTGGTGCCTCGTCTGAGCTGCTGTGACTTAGATTACCATAGTAACTAATATATCATGCAAAAGTACAGATTCCAACCATTGAAGTACTTTGTATAGTTCAAGACTTCTGGTAATTTGAAAACATCATAATGGCAGCTACAGTTTCCATCTTAAAGATGTAAAAAAATTATTTGGGAATGTCCGGCGGGCCAGATTGAAAAGCTTAACGGGCCGAATGCGGCCTACGGGCCTTAGTTTGCCCAGGTCTGTTCTAGATCATAAATCCTGGAAATCCTGAATATAAGACATTATTATTTTCATGAAAAAAACAAAAAAAACAAAAAAACAATGGGTCGTCTAGAGATGTACACAGGTGGCGCCAAAGGACTTCTCAGAGCTTCTCTTCCTGTCACTCACACAAAAGCAGAGACCCACTTGAAAAAGATGTGTATCAAAGGTTGTGCAACTTTTGATGAATTTCATGATCACGGTGATCAATAAAGCAGTGCTCATATCTTTTCTTTTTTCTTGATCCTTTTTTAACGGCATTTTGATACCGTTTTCTCCGGCCTGTATGCCACTCCTTTTTCCCCAACTGATGTGGTTCATTTATGGATTTATTTTTGGCCGTTTTATATTCAACAAATAGTTTTCATATTGCACCAACAGAGACATTGAAAAGGTGTGTTATTGTTTGTGCTATGGCGCCATCTTTTGGACGAATGTACTTCTTGTTTTGTGCCTTGACCCGGAAGTATAACCGTCCACAATGTTTCTGCTCCAAAGCATTCTTCATTCATCCCTCCAAGCAACGTTTGTAAGTTTTACAATATAAATAAAACTATTCTTACTTCCTAAACTGTCCCATTTGTGATGTCTGTAGGAGGCATTCATGCATATTTGTACGTGCTATCGTAATATAATCAAGCTAGCGTTGTTAGCATTAGCGAATATGCTAACTAGAGATGTCCGATAATATCGGACTGCGGATATTATCGGCCGATAAATGCTTTAAAATGTAATATCAGAAATTATCGGCATCGGTTTCAAAAAGTAAAATGTATGACTTTTTAAAACACCGCTGTACGGAGTGGTACACGGACGTAGGGAGAAGTACAGAGCAGTTGCATCTCCCAGTCATACTTGCCAACCCTCCCGATTTTCCCGGGAGACTCCCAAATTTCAGTACCCCTCCCGAAAATCTCCCGGGGCAACCATTCTCCCGAATTTCTCCCGATTTCCACCCAGACAACAACATTGGAGGCGTGCCTTAAAGGCACTGTCTTTGCGTGCCAGCCCATTTACATTATATCTACGGTTTTTCCACACACACAAGTGAATGCAAGGCATACTTGGTCAACAGCCATACAGGTCACACTGAGGGTGGCCGTACAAACAACTTAAACAGTGTTACAAATATGCGCCACACTGTGAACTCACACCAAACAAGAATGACAAACACATTTCGGGAGAACATCCGCACCGTAACACAACATAAACAGAACAGAACAAATACCCAGAACTAACTCCAACACTAACTCTTCCGGGACGCTACAATATACACCCCCCGCTACCCTCTACCCCCTCCCAACCCCGCCCACCTCAACATCCTCATGCTCTCTCAGGGAGAGCATGTCCCAAATTCCAAGCTGCTGTTTTGAGGCATGTTAAACAAAATAATGCACTTTGTGACTTCAATAATAAATATGGCAGTGCCATGTTGGCATTTTTTTCCATAACTTGAGTTGATTTATTTTGGAAAACCTTGTTACATTGTTTAATGCATCCAGCGGGGCATCACAACAAAATTAGGCATAATAAAGTGTTAACCAAAAATGATTCCCGGGCGCAGCCACCACTGCTGCCCACTGCTCCCCTCACCTCCCAGGGGGTGGAACAAGGGGATGGGTCAAATGCAGAGGACAAATTTCACCACACCTAGTGTGTGTGTGACAATCATTGGTACTTTAACTTTAACTTTAATTCCACGACTGTATATATCGGTATCGGTTGATATCGGAATCGGTAATTAAGAGTTGGAGAATATCGGATATCGGCAAAAAAGCCATTATCGGACATCTCTAATGCTAACATGCTAGTATTATTAACTTACAATGGCATTATTTTTGTATTGTTTCAGTTTCACAAATTCCTCAGTAAATTCACCAAAACGTCACCGTGGAGTTATTGAGTCTGTTTAGCTCTTCTGTTGATGACTTCTGTTTTGTTTGATCAGCCGTTTTACTGCCGTGTTACAGGCACCGTTTGGAAACAATTAAGGTATGTAATTAAACATTTACAATATATATATATATATATATATATATATATATATATATATATATGTGAATTATAGTCCGGTGCGACTAATATATGTAAAAAAAAATTTATTGTTCTAAAGTTTGTGTCATAACGTGGACTGTGAGGGTTTAGTTTTCCCGAGATGCAAGTAAAGTTGGACTGGACATGGCGTGAGGGTAAGGACATCTTTTATTTTAACACTAACTACAAAATACAAACAAAAGGCGCGCACAAAGGCGGAGAACAAACTTGACTAATGAAACCAAAACTAGCACTTGGGCAAAAAACTATGAAGCAATAAACAAAAACTTACTTGGAACGCAGGGAACTATGGCATAGATTTCAAAGGTAGCATGGAGGTACAGAAGTAGCATGGCATGAAGTGAGCAGAGGTAATGTCACCCCCTGACTTCCTGGCAACAATGGGCTTAAATAATATAGACATGATTAACAGGTGCGCGAGTGCAAAACGTGAAACAGGTGAAACTAACAAACAAGAGTGCACAAAGAGTCCAAAAACAAAACCGAACATAACTAAAACAAAACATGATCACACAGACATGACAGTTTGGTGGGTGCGGCTTGAATACCATTGCCCTCTATAGTCTAGAAATGCGTTAATTAGTTTAGATTTAATCTTAAAATATATATTTCTTCAGAATAGGTAGTGAAAACAGTAGAATTATTTCTTCTTTGGACCACTAACAAGTTACAAGCACCTTTGTAGGTAACACACGCCACACAATGGACACAATTCTTAAGTCATAATCTATATTACATACAGTATCTGTAATATAAGTTGCTTTGGGGGTTTTTTTGTAATAAGAGTCGTGTTTTAAAAAGTATACTTGCAGAACATATAAATGTAGCTGACACATTTCTTCACATCATGTCAAAATAATCCAATCATCCTATTCTAACACACTCCTGTGATGAACTGGGGAAGTCCCAGCACAAGAGAAACAGAACACAATTTGTGAGGTCAGCAATCAACTTGACCTTTGACTGCTAAAATCAAAACATCCCAACCTCCAGTCCAAGTGGACGTTTGTGAAGACGTTCTCTCGAGACTTTATGGTGAGGTTGATTCCAATAAAATATGAAGGATGGATGTATGGATGAGGTCAGAACACCATCTTAACGTACAGTACAGTATTTGGCAGAAGTTTTAGCTATTCTGGAATGAAAGCAAAGTGCTATCTTTCAATGTTGTGTGCTTATAAATACAACACCCAAACCAGTGAAGTTGGCACGTTGTGTAAATGGTAAATAAAAACAGAATACAATGATCTGCAAATCCTTTTCAACTTATATTCAATTGAATAGACTGCAAAGACAAGATACTTAACGTTCGAACTGGAAAACTTTGTTATTTTTTGCAAATATTAGCTCATTTGGAATTTGATGCCTGCAATATGTTTAAAAAAAGCTGGCACAAGTGGCAAAAAGACTGAGAAAGTAGAGGAATGCTCATCAAACACTTATTTGGAACATCCCACAGGTGAACAGGCTAATTGGGAACAGGTGGGTGCCATGATTGGCTATAGAAGCAGCTTCCATGAAATGCTCAGTCATTCACAAACAAGGATGGGGCGAGGGTCACCACTTTGTCAACAAATGCGTGAGCAAATTGCCCAACAGTTTAAGAACAACATTTCTCAACCAGCTATTGCAAGGAATTTAGGGATTTCATCATCTATGGCCCGTAATGTCATCAACAGGTTCAGAGAATCTGGAGAAATCACTGCACGTAAGCGATGATATTACGGACCTTCGATCCCTCAAGCGGTACTGCATCAAAAACGGACATCAGTGTGTAAAGGATATCACCACATGAGCTCAGGAACACTTCAGAAAACCACTGACAGCATCTACAGTTGGTCGCTACATCTGTAAGTGCAAGTTAAAACCCTACTAGGCAAAGCCATTTATCAACAACACCCAGAAACGCCGCCGGCTTCGCTGGGCCCGAGCTCATCTAAGATGGACTGATGCAAAGTGGAAAAGTTTTCTGTGGTCTGACAAGTCCACATTTCAAATAGTTTTTGGAAACTGTGGATGTTGTGTCTTCCGGACCAAAAAGGAAAAGAACCATCCGGACTGTTATAGGCGCAAAGTTGAAAAGCCAGCATCTGTGATGGTATGGGGGTGTATTAGTGCCCAAGGCATGGGTAACTTACACATCTGTGAAGGCACCATTAATGCCTTCACATTAATGCCGTTGTGTCCTACTAATTTTGGCGGTCCTTGAACTCACCGTAGTTGGTTTGCATGTACAACTTTCTCCGACGCTGCTACAGAAAGACGTGTTTAATGCCAATCCTTCTTTGTCTCATTTTGTCCACCAAATGTTTTATGCTGTGCGTGAATGCACAAAGGTGAGCTTTGTTGATGTTATTGACTAATAGTCCATGCTAACATGCTATTTAGAGCAGCATATGTTGCCATCCAAGCAACGTTATCATGGACGCCCCTGCTTATTTCAGCAAGACAATGCCAAGCCACGTGTTACAACAGCAAGGTTTCATAGTAAAAGATTGCGGGTACTAGACTGGCCTGCCTGTAGTCCAGACCTGTCTCCCATTGAAAATGTGTGGTGCATTATGAAGCCTAAAATACCAAAATGGAGACCCCGGACTGTCGAAAAACTTAAGCTGTACATCAAGCAAGAATGGGAAAGAATTCCACTTCAAAAATGTGTCTCCTCAGTTCCCAAACGTTTACTGAGTGTTGTTAAAAGGAAAGGCCATGCAACACAGTGGTAAAAATGCCAACTTTTTTGCAATGTGTTGCTGCCAATAAATTCTAAGTTAATGATTATTTGGCCAAAAAAAAGTTACATTTCTCAGTTGGAACATTAAAAATATCTTGTCTTTGCAGTCTATTCAATTGAATATAAGTTGAAAAGGATTTGCAAATCATTGTATTCTGTTTTTTATTTACCATTTACACAACGTGCCAACTTCACTGGTTTTGGGTTTTGTATTTGATAGCCTTCTTTCGCCCTTCTCTAACACATTTTGAAGTCTCATCGAATTTACAAAGCACTTGCTCTCTTTGTTTTACCGCTTCACTTTCAGCTAGCTAGCTGCAAAGCGAGCGGAGCTAAGCTAGCCCGAAGACAGCAATAATTTGACTCCGTGAAGCTAAAACCGTGCGTATGCCTCCGTGTTCATCTTGCACCCTTCTCATGGAGAGGTTGTCCCTGCAAGAGGGCACGTCCGCCAGTTAGAGCAGAGTGACCTCGTAACTTTACATGCCACGGACACGCTTGCTGGCGTTAGCCGTATATAGCTAACTAGCCCAGTTTGCAGCAGCCCTAAACTGCCTAAAAGCTACGATGAGCCGGTTAAGACGCATAACAGATTTAGCTCGTTAGCTAGTCCTACAATCCAGTCTACCGGCCACCACACCACGGTGTAAACGGGCAAAAATTCACGTTTGTAGAAGTTGCTTCGTAGCAGTTCCACTGTAGACATGGCACAGAAGCCAAGCGTGCAGTTTTTAACAAAGTTTTTTAATGCACATAGATTTTATCAAAGTCTTTCTCCCGCAGAACGTGACTTTTCAGTCACGTCCGTATCCTCTCTTCCCCCCTGCTCTCGGCCGCTTACTGTTAAAGACAACAGATGATTAGATTAACACGTACCACCTGGGAAATCTAATCACCTGTCAGCTGTGTCTCGCCGTCAGCACATGCCCCGCCCCCATCCGATGGTGCTCGTCCTCAGCACCATAGACAGAGGCGGTGACCTTTGCTCCTGAAGGCGCGCTGGCCACACCTCCCTCCACATCGTTATTTAGAATATCGCGTTAAATCGAACTTTGAGTGTATTGTTTAGGAGGCCCTTTGTGCTACAGTTGTTTAACTCCACTCATGCCACTGTGCTAATTTCTTTATACATACATTTCAGATGTAGGAGTGTTTTAATGCATTTTCTTTTTTACATCACTGTAAATGGAATGTAAAAACAGTACCACTGTTTTTTACAATAAAATTAATGCTACTGAACTGCCAGAATTACCGTAAAATCCATTGTCTTTTACAGTGTACAATTTGATGGGCAACTTGCTTTGAAATCATAAATAAAGGAGATATTTACCATATTTACCGAACTATAAAGCGCACCAGTATAAGCCGCACCCACAAAACTTTAGGGAAAAAAGCATCAGACTATACGCCGCAGATATATACTTTGCGAAATGAGTTATTTACACAAAAAGATTCTGTAAATGTTTTAATTTCCCATATTCTTCAGTAAATTCACCAAAACGTCACCGTGGAGTTATTGGGTCTGTTTAGCTGATTGGAGAGCTAGCTTCCGCAGCTAGTGGGTCTATGACGATGACTTCTGTTTTGTTTGATCAGCCGTTTTACTGCCGTGTTGTGTTGTGTTACAGACACTGTTTGGAAACAATTAAGATATGTAAATAAACATTTACAGAATCTTTTTGTATAAATAACTTATTTCGCAAAGTATATATTTGCGGCGTATAGTCAGATGCTTTTTTTCCCTAAAGTTTTGTGGGTGCGGCTTATATACTGGTGCGCTCTATAGTTCGGTAAATATGGTAAATATCTGCTTTACTTATGATTTCTAAGCAAGTAACCCATCAAATTGTACACTGTAAAAGACAATGGATTTTACGGTAATTCAGGCAGTTCAGTCGCATTAATTTTATTGTAAAAAACAGTGGTAGTGTTTTTACATTCCATTTCCAGTAATATGCTATTAAAAAAAACACCACAAATTTTACTGGAAAATTCTGGCACTGAGCTGGCAGTTTTTTACAGTGAAATTTAAAGATTTTTTTTTACAATGTATGTAAGAAAATATATACTATCAAATGCATAGGTAATTATCTAGTATCATGAGGCGAATTCTTATACATTTATATTTATGTAATATTTACTGTTACAAACAATAACTGCGATGTGGCCCGCAATGAAAATATATTTGAACTGCCAGTAATTGGTACTTTGACCCTTGCAACCCCTCTTCAGTGGCAAAATTAACAGAGTCATGTTTGCCTAGTCTGGCTGACTGTATGTTTCCTACTAATTCATCTCTGGTGACATGAAAATGACAGCTGTGGAAATGTAATATTTATTCTACACATTTTTACAACATTATAAACCATTAGTAAATCAGAGGCTACTCAGAAGGTGAGATAACTCCTGGAAATGACTGTCTTTTAATGACCAAAGGTATAGATGTGTGTGTCCGAGTGAAAGAAAACAGCAGGCTGTCTTCTTTTAATAGATTTATTACAATCTTTGGAAAGCTAGGTAATGTTTGCTGTGGTCTGGAACAACATGGCACACAAACAACTACCTGAAATGCAGCCAATATTGCAGACAGATAATGTGTCATGAGACATGCAAAACTAAATTATATACAAAGAGGATACAAGTAAAGGATATTAAATTAGCTCAAATATAGACTTAGACTTATACCTAGTCTTCCTTTTTATTGTCATTCAAATTTGAACTTTACAGCACTGATAAGCACGAAATTTCGTTACATAAGCTCATGGTAGTGCAGGATAAAAAAGCAATAAGGTGCATATATAAATAAATAAATATACATAAATATAAATAATATATAAATATATATCTAAAATAAATAAATATATATAAATATATATCTAAAATAAATAAATATATATAAATAAATAAATAGATTACTGTACAGATAAATATATTGCACATTTTCACATGCGTCCACGTTTATGGATGTATGTTATATTGTCTTTTTTATTCCAGCGGGTTAATCCATTTTGGGGGGAGGTGAGGGGATAATTTAATTATGATGCGTTCAAAAGTCTTACGGCCTAAGGGAAGAAGCTGTTACAGAACCTGGAGGTTCTGCTTCGGAGCCTGCGGAACCTCTTTCTAGAGTCCAGCAGTGAAAACAGTCCTTACCTACAAATGAGGCATAATGATGCAATATGTACATACCGCTAGCCTAAATAGCATCTCAGCATTGATTAGCTTGCAGTAATATGCCTGACTAGCACTCCAACAAGTCAATAACATCAACAAAGCGCACCTTTGTGCATTCACGCACAGTATAAATCTTTTGGTGGACAAAATGAGACAAAAAGGAGTGGAAGATTTTACATGTAAACAAACTGTTGCGTCACAATCCACACTATGGTGAGTTCAAGAACCGCCGATATTAGTAGGACACCAAATAACTCTCATCAGTGAAGCATACGCACAAACATATTAAACAGTTCTAAAAATTGGGAAGGTTTGTGTCATGTTTGTCCTCAAAAAACATGCTAAAACAAAAACAAATATTTTCCACCCATCTTTTTCTATTTTCAATCCTTTTTTTTTAAATGCTCCAGGGAGCCACTCTGGTGGCGCATACATGCTAAGACTTTTGCACAGTACTTTAAATTCTATATTCCAACTTCACACTTGTAGTCACCAGAAGAATGAAACGACTGATAATAATTGTGTTGGGGTTAATCATATGATAAGGAGGATTAAAAACAGAGAAGAGGTCATTGTTCAGGGGAAGTCGGAGGGCAAAAAAAGCTAATTGAGGCCCTGAAGGAGAGCAGAGATAAGTTCAATCAAGGAAGCAAGGGAATGTCAAATTGCGAGTCCAGACTGAAGACCAGTCCCACTGTAATCTCATAATCCCGAGCGGGCAGGCGGGACGTAATTGCTCGTTAGCGCCAGTTTCCACTCAGAGGCCTGTCACTGGAGCGCAGAAGCCAAATGAGAAACAGATAGCAGGTCCCATGCAGGTGTGGAACCTTTCAAACACACACATGTGGACACACTGGACACACACTTTGTGTCACGGCCAATTCCTCTCACACACACACTCAAACGCCCAGGGGAGCTGAGAGTAATCAGAGGTGTGGACACGGGCGAGCCTGGAGGAGGATTGGTGAAGAGTGGAGGCTATCTGCCAGTGTGACCCCACGCCTCCAACCCCCCACTCTGCACGTCTCCCACCTGGAGGTTTTATGAAGCCCCTAACAACATCTCATTCTTCCAGGGAATGTAAGGGGGGAAAAGTATGATGAGTGTGAGGAATAATGTGTCGCCAGCCGCAGAGGCCAAAAATGGGCCGAAAGTGGACTTGACGGCGTTCGATTCCAAACTTCTTTCCTGCCTTTTCAGGATAGGATCGGTCTTTACTGTCATTGCACAAGTACAACAAAACTTTGTTTTCAGCACAAACCCGTTCAAGATTAGACAAAACAAACAAGAGTACAGGGTTACAGAACAGGAACGCTGATGGGTCGCCACAAGGCGCCCCGTAAAAGATGGGGAAAAGGTAAACGCTGGGGAAGGATGAGTAAAAAAAAATACAATCTAGACTGGGCTCCTAAGGGGGCCCAGTATGGCGTCACATTAGTGCCAAAAATCCGAGCGCATAAAAACTGTTATCGCGCGCTGATTCTCCACTTTTGCGCGCGTGTGGTGCCTTTCTGCGCGCGCGCGACGCCTTTCTGCGCGCGCGCGCGACGCCTTTCTGCGCGCGCGCGCAACGCCTTTCTGCGCGCTCTCTGTGTACTCCTGGCATCTCTGCTCGCGCTGTCATGTTTCTTTTTGGCACTTTGGGGGCGGGTATGCTTAGACGGCCCCTTCTTTCTGATTGGTCAGGCGAAAAATGCTGAAAAATGCTCAGAGCCAATCAGAAGTATAGCAGGGCGGGTCATCGTCAATATGTATCAAGATTTACGGAGGAAGAAGTGGATAAAAAAATGTCGCTCGCTGATGAAGGTTATTTCATACCACATAAACACAAAACAGGGTAATACAAAATGTGACCCAAATAAATAATAAGACAACAAACACCATAATCACATCTTTCAGCCAGAACTGGTCCACCAGCAATAACATCCAACCATAATATAACTCGGACATCTAGCCTCAATCATTACATTGATGTCAATGGTACATGTACTAATTAAATTACCATAACTTGCTCGATTTTCGACCAATTTACAAACGGTTTGCCTTGTTACAAATCTTATTACATGTAGATATGACATAGGATGCTGTACCTGTTGAAATTACCTCTTTCGCTTAAAAAAAAAAAAAGACTTAATTGTGCAACATAGTTGTGTAGGGTCAGTGTTAGCCAGTTCTCTGATTATTTTAAACTGTTTCAGAATACATTATTAAAAGCTATTTTTAACATTTTAAAAACAAAATTCAAAGATTATTTCATTAATTTTATGGCTGAATCAAAAGAAATTCCATGAATTAGACAACAAATGTTCAAGAAGAAGTGAAAATATAAAATAATGTTATGGTTGGATGTTATTGCTGGTGGACCAGTTCTGGCTGAAAGATGTGATTATGGTGTTTGTTGTCTTATTATTTATTTGGGTCACATTTTGTATTACCCTGTATTGTGTTTATGTGGTATGAAATAACCTTCATCAGCGCGCAACATTTTTTTATCCAATTCTTCCTCCGTAAATCTTGATACATATTGACGATGACCCGCCCTGCTATACTTCTGATTGGCTCTGAGCATTTTTCAGCATTTTTCGCCTGACCAATCAGAAAAAAGGGGCCGTCTAAGCATACCCGCCCCCAAAGTGCCAAAAAGAAACATGACAGCGCAAGGAGAGATGCCAGGAGTACACAGAGAGCGCGCAGAAAGGCGTCGCGCGCGCGCAAAAAGGTACCACGCGCGCGCAAAAGGGTGTCGCGCGCGCGCACGAAGTGGAGAATCAGCGCGCGATAACAGTTTTTATGCGCTCGGATTTTTGGCACTAATGTGACGCCATAGCCCAGTCTGGAGTGGGAAAAAACCTCCATAGCGAAGCAAATATACATATTACAACAGTGGTTCTCAAATGGGGGTACGCGTACCCCTGGGGGTACTTGAAGGTATGCCAAGGGGTACGTGAGATTTTTTTTTTAAATATTCTAAAAATAGCAACAATTCAAAAATCCTTTATAAATATATTTATTGAATAATACTTCAACAAAATATGAATGTAAGTTCATAAACTGAACATCAAATCAAGTAGGCTATTCTATTCATTACAATGCAACAATGCAATATTCAGTGTTGACAGCTAGATTTTTTGTGGACATCGTCCATAAATATTGATGTTAAAGATTTCTTTTTTTGTGAAGAAATGTTTAGAATTAAGTTCATCAATCCAGATGGATCTCTATTACAATCCCCAAAGAGGGCACTTTAAGTTGATGATTACTTCTATGTGTAGAAATCTTTATTTATAATTGAATCACTTGTTTATTTTTCAACAAGTTTTTAATTATTATTATATATTTTTTTCCAAATAGTTCACGAAAGACCACTACAAATGAGCAATATTTTGCACTGTTATACAATTTAATAAATCAGAAACTGATGACATAGTGCTGTATTTGACTTCTTTATCTCTTTTTTTCAACCAAAAATGCTTTGCTCTGATTAGGGGGTACTTGAATTAAAAACATTTTCACAGGAGGTACATCACTGAAAAAAGGTTGAGAACCACTGTTTTACAACATACATCTCGAGATATCTAGCAACAGAGGGGAGGGAGTGGGGGGCCATGTTGGCAGGCCGCAGCTCTCAGGGGCTGCCCATCCTTCCATCATCCCTATGGGATTTGCCAAGGAAGGTTTTCATTGTTTGTACCTCTGACATCTGGCCACACTTCCACTTACATTGAAAGTATTTGGACGTGCAGTAAGTGAACATGTCAACAGCGACTACGATTCCAAGCACTAAATTACCGGATTATAAGGCGCACTGCAGATGCATGGTCTATTTTCGATCTGTTTTCATATATAAGGCGCACCATTCCACCGTCAACATATTCCACCATTCTGGAAATTTAAACTTCCCCTTTTCCAAGTTAAAAAAAATTCCAGTATTTTCCACAATTCCTGCTTTTCCAAAGCCCTATTTCCACCCTTTTTTCTGGCGACTACTCCTTCCAAATTTTTCAACGCATTTCAACCGTGCCACCGTCAAAACATTCCTCTTAATCAGGACAAAAAAAAACGAAGTTGTTTATTGAACTGGAAAAATTCCTGGTTTTCCCGAAATTCCAGGAATTCCGTAATATTATTTCTCATTTCAACATGTTCCTACTTCAACATTTCTCCAAATTTCAACACCAACCATTTCAACTCATTCAGACCATTCAAGTTTTTTACCATTTTCAAAAAAAATTCCACTTTTCCCAAAATTCCCAATTGTTTTGGAAATTCCCAATGAAATGAATGGGACATTTTTCCAAGTTGCACAATTCCCACATTTTTCAACCTATTCAAGCCATTCCAACATCTACACATTCCACTCATCCTGGACATTTGATCTAATAATAATAATGGATTAGATTTATATAGCGCTTTTCTAGACACTCAAACCGCTTCACAAAGAAGTGCGAACCCATCATTCATTTTTACAACTCATTCATTCATCATTCATTCTCCGGTGTGAGCGGCACCGGGGGCAAGGGTGAAGTGTGTTTTTTGAATGGTAAGAGGCGGGGAGCGAACCTGCAACCCTCAGGTTTCTGGCACGGCCGCTCTACCCACTACGCCATGCCGCCCATCTAGCACTTACCCAAGACCCAAACTAAATTCCGGTTTTCCTGGAAATTCAAACTCCATCCATCCATCCATTTTCTACCGCTTATTCCTTTTGGGGTCGCGGGGGCGCTGGAGCCTATCTCAGCTACAATCGGGCGGAAGGCGGGGTACACCCTGGATAAGTCGCCACCTCATCGCAGAAATTCAAACTCTTCAACATTCAAACAATTTTAACATTCAAACCATTTCACCATTTAAACAATTTCAACATTCAAACCATTTCAACATTCATCCTAAAACCATTAGCATTTCAGTTCAGCGTCAGCTCTTCAACATTCAAACCATTCCAACATTCAAACTATTCTTACATTCAAACTACATTCTGTCAGCATTTCACTTCAACTTCAGCATTGGAGCATTCACCGGATTATAGGGTGCATTAACAGAGTCATATATATATATATATATATATATTTTATTTTTTTTCTAAATGTAAAGACTTCCTTGTGGTCTACAGAACATGTAATGGTGGTTCTTTGGTCAAAATGTTGCATAGATTATGTTTACAGATCATCTTCAAGCCGCTTTCTGACAGTCGCTTCAGGATGCGCCGTTTTGTGGGCGGTCTTATTTACGTGGCTCACCTTCGACAGCGTCTTCTCCCCGTCATCTTTGTTGTAGCGGTGTAGCGTGCAAGGACGGGAGTGGAAGAAGTGTCAAAAGATGGGGCTAAATGTTTTAATGACATTCACACTTTACTTCAATCAATAACGGAGCAGCATCTCCTCATCCGTAAATCACGAGTGCAATAACAAGGCCGGAAATGAGTCTTGTGAAAAACCGTCCGACCGAAACTCTCTAATAACTAAAGTTCCTTGGGTGAATAATGTAAACTCACTATACCGGTATGTTTTAGCACTTTCATGGCGAGTTTACTGACAGATATAAATAAGAACTTTACACTACTTTATATTAACAAGAAGATAGAGGAAAAAGAAGAAGCTTATCGACTACGGCGTCGGGACGGTCTACAAAGTCGGACCCTCGCAATTTTTTAGGACTTATGCAGATCCCAAATACAGATCAGCAGGTACCAGAAGGTAAGAAAAGTTGCTTTTGCATAATATTGCGAAACAAAACGCCAGAGAATATGTCTTACCTTGTACAGTTAAAGTCAAGGTACAAGTAAACTCTCTTATTGTACTTTTTTTTTAATACACTTCACCCTGGTGGTTCCATGCTGCTTTGGTCATACTCAGACATGTGCAGATATATGAGAGGGTGGAGTTACGAAGGATAATAATAAAAATAAAATATAAACCTAACTATCTGTGTTGGCCCTGCGATGAGGTGGCGACTTGTCCAGGGTGTACCCCGCCTTCCGCCCGATTGTAGCTGAGATAGGCTCCAGCACCCCCCGCCACCCCGAAAGGGACAAGCGGTAGAAAATGGATGGATGGACTATATATATATATATATATATATATATATATATATATATATATATATATATATATATATATACATACATACATACATACATACATACATACATACATACATACATACATATATATATATATATATATATATATATATATATATATACATACATACATACATACATACATACATATATATATATATATATTAGGGTTGTCCCGATACCAAAATGTATTTTGATACTTTGATACTTTTCTAAATAAAGGGGACCACAAAAAATCTACTTGTTCATTTACTGTTAATATCTACTTACTTACTCTTTTAACATGTTGTCTACACTTCTGTTAAAATGTAATAATCACTTATTTTTCTGTTGTTTGGATACTTTACTTCAGTTTTGGATGATACCACAAATTTGGGTATCGATCCGATACCAAGTAGTTACAGGATCATACATTGGTCAGAATATAAGTCGTCATGTGTCCAGGGACATATTTCCTGAGTTTATAAATATAATATGAATTTTAAAAAAACATAAAAAGATTTTGTGATAATATACTTCCGCCCGAATGCAGCTGAGATAGGCTCCAGCACCCTTCGCGACCCCAAAAAGGACAAGCGGTAGAAAATGGATGGATGGATGGATATGTCCATTTTCAACCGCTTGTCCCTTTCGGGGTCGCGGGGGTGATAAAAAATATAATTGTAGTATCGACTAGATACGCTCTTGTACTTGGTATCATTACAGTAGATGTCAGGTGTAGATCCACCCATGGCATTTGTTTACATTGTGACGCCGGTGAGCAATTGTATCCTCCTACGGTGTGTGGTGAAGCATGTTTAGCTATTCCTCGTCATGCGACTTTATTTGTCGCCATGGAGACGAGGATTAGTGATTGAGAAGTAGCTAAAACACTGCCGACTGCGGACGGATGTTAGCCACTAGCTAGCTAGCCATGTCTTAAAGCACCTCTTCCTGAGGGCGTTTCAGTGTTATAACTTCACCTTTATCTTTACTTTTTAGGCCAAAATGCGTCCGTTCTCCCTTTCCCTGTGTCTGCTTGTAAGGACTCCGTGTGTGTGCGCTGCCGAACATGCTCCTCTGCTCGTAAAACCAGCAAAGTCATGAAAAAAACAGAGAACCGGTACTTTTTAGAGGCGGTATAGTACCGATTATGATTCATTAGTATCGCGGTACTTTACTAGTACCGGTATATCGTACAACACTAATTTGTATGTATATATATATACATATATATATATGTATATATGTATATATATATACAGTGTTTCCCACACATTCATTTATTTGTTGCGGCCCGCCACAAAATAATTACGTCCGCCACAAATGGATTTTTCGACTTTGGACTCGCTCGACCGCTCATAAAAGCAATGGGACTCTGTATGTGAATGTTGCTTGTAGTTACAACTCCGGTGCAGTAGGTGGCGGTAGCCTAATATGCATTGTAACTCCGCCAATAGCACTTAATTCACCTGGTGGGCCAGAAGAAGAAGAAGAAGAAGAAGACGAAGACGAAGACGAAGAAGACGAAGACGGACGGACGAACGGACGGGATCAAAATACGAGGGTAATATAGGTTATGGTAGATAGGTTATAGCTGCATCGCTCGCGGCTCGTCATATATTTAACGTTAATCCGCGATTTCACCGAGCGTTTCACTGACGGTGAGCAGCCTGATGCTGCTTCATTAACACCGCCGCTGTTTGACTCGGGGGCCGGGGCAGACGGACGTAATAACAGTCACGTGTTTTCATACCGACGAGCTAACGTGTCCAGGTTATAACCCTGTTGTCAATAAACACACGTGGAGACGGTGCTTCAGATACTACATTAATACTCAAGCTAAAATGTTCACTGTCCACTGCAGCATGTGAATGCAATGAAAAGAATAAAATCTGAGCCAACCAGCTGTTAAAATGTTGTCCAGGTTAATGTTTTGGCCATTAAAGGCCCTTCATTTCAAGATTTCAACTGTGATCGGGCTTTAAACAGGTGGCTGACCTGTTCAGATGGGTGTAACTGCTACTGGTCAAATAATGTGAAATAGCATTTAATTTTACATGTATGCAATGCCATTTAAATGTAATTATAGATAATAATAATAATAATAAATACTGTGTAGTGTTGTAAATAGTCAACGGGAAGGATTTGAGTAAGATATAAGCCATGAGCACTACACAGCCAGAAAAAAACCAAGGCAGGACAAGTAAAAAATATTGGGGCAAGTAGATTTGAGAAGTCGGGCAAGTAGAAAAATTAGGGCGGAGGGAACAGGTGAGACTCAGCAAACACTGAAAAATAAAGCAGGGTCAGATCAGAAATGCACTTTTCTCATGAAAAGGGTCCTAATTTATATTCTTATGTGCCTTATAGAGAGGACCACGACAAAACATAGAGCGACTAGCTCCAGTGCAACCTGTGCAGCAGCAGCAGGAGGAGGAGGAGGAGGTTGACTGACTGTGGCAGGACACCTCTGCCTCTGTTTCACTTTATGTTGCTGGTAAATAATATGGTTGTAGTAGTAGGCTAAAGTTAAATTATTTAGTTTGCACTAATTAAAGGGGCAGAGCTTTAAGAGACATTTTAGCTTTTATATTTTATAAGATATATTTTTTGTAAGAACCACAATTAATAAATATATTTCAGTGAATAACTAATTGTTCAAATCTGTATATAAATATGTACATAAAGTGTTGTAATTATATTCCAACTCCGCGTTCTTCTTGGTCATCGCCGCTGCCGCCGCCACCCCCCACCCCCCGCCCACACCACCACAAATAGATGCCTGCCCTGTGGGAAACACTGATATATATATATAATTATTTACACTTTTGAGCTAAAGTGATACGACTCACTTTCAAATCATTGTTTATGCATGGTTAACAACATTTTCTACCCGTGTAACTGTTAAGAATGGTGACATTTTACATAGAAATCACCATATTAGAGTTAAATTGGGGGAAAATGTTTCTAAATCCAAACCAATCAGAGGTCGACTGGGACTGGACTGGGACGTATTGTTTCTGACCTGGGAGGTTCCACTGCATCATTACTGAACATCGGTCCTACTTCTCTGCATTAAAATGTGCATCAGAAGATTTATGGCCATGCTCGGAAGCAGCACAGGGACATGGCTGACGTCAGCTGCTTATTCACGCATCCAGGGATTTATTTCAAGTTGGCTTTCTGACCACCTGCCGGACTCCTTTTTCATTCTCTTTTTTACTTTGGGGCGTGGAGGAACATCTGGCCTACTTAGTGCGGCTTGTGAACAGCAGATTTTGAAAACGGCGTCCCGAAATTGCCGTCTGTAAAACGAAAACATGAGCGGTGATAAACACGAAGGAAGGACTGGGCTCACTCACTCATATTTCTCTGCGGGGTCGTCAAAGTATTTATTAGAACAGTTTTAAGACGCATTTTATGTCCCACTCTGGTGATTACCTAGGTGATTACTGGCTTGTGTATACGTGTAGTTAACTGGTGGCAGATTTAAGAAGACCAGAAGACATTTCAAGTCAGACAATACAAGCTGGACTTCATTAGCAGCCCCAATTAGGGGAAACATATTGGCTGCCTGCTGACGAACCTGCGAGAGTGATTAGTGGCTTCCTGCAGGACGTCTGACGCTTGTTCGGAGGGCGGTGTGTTCCAAGTGCAACCGCGGTCACACCTAGAGTAAGGTGTGGAGGAGAGGTAAGGTAACAGAATTGAGCGACCTGGGCGAAAACCATTGATATAATCCAGTTAAAAAACACACAACACCATAAAACAAATCATCTGCAGATCAAAAGGCAAGTCAAATGCTGACCAATCTAAGTCTAAGACTAGATGTGACCAATCTAAATCTAAGACTAGATCTGACCAATCTAAAACTAAGACTAGATGTGACCAATCTAAGTCTAAGATTAGATGTGATCAATCAAAGTCTAAAACCAGATGTGACTAATCTAAATCTAATACTAGATCTGACCAATCTAAGTCTAAGTCTAGGTGTGACCAATTTAACTCTAAGACTAGATACAAGCAATCAAAGACTAAAATTAGATCTGACCAATCTAAGTCTAAGACTAGATCTGACCAATCTAAGTCTAAGACTAGATGTGACCAATCTAAATCTAAGATTAGATGTGATCAATCTATGTCTAAAACCAGATGTGACCAACCTGAATCTAATACTAGATCTGACCAATCTAAGTCTAGATGTGACCAATTTAACTCTAAGACTAGATACAAGCAATCAAAGACTAAAATTAGATCTGACCAATCTAAGTCTAAGACTAGATATGACCAATCTAAGTCTAAGACTAGATATGACCAATCTAAGTCTAAGACTAGATGTGACCAATCTAAGTCTAATACTAGATCTGACCAATCTAAGTCTAGATGTGACCAATTTAACTCTAAGACTAGATACAAGCAATCAAAGACTAAAATTAGATCTGACCAATCTTAGTCTATAACTAGATATGACCAATCTAAGTCTAAGTCTAGATGTGACCAATTTAACTCTAAGACTAGATACAAGCAATCTAAGGCTAAGATTAGATCTGACCAATCTAAGTCCAAGACTAGATCTGACCAATATAAGTCTCAAACTAGATGTGACCAATCTAAGTCCAAGACTAAATGTGACCAATCTAAGTCTAAGACTAGATTTGAACAATCTAAGTCTAAAACTAGATTTGACCAATTTAAGTCTAAAACTAGATTTGACCGATCTAAGTCTAAGACTAGGTGTGACCAATCTAAGTCTAAGACTAGATGTGACCAATCTAAGTCTAAGACGAGATGTGACCAATCTAAGTCTAATACTGGATCTGACCAATCTAAATCTAAGTCTAGATGTGACCAATTTACATAAGTGTAAGACTAGATCCAAGCAATCTAAGACTAAAATTAGATCTGACCAATCTTAGTCTAAGACTAGATATGACCAATCTAAGTCTAAGACTAGATGTGACCAATCTAAGTCTAATACTAGATCTGACGATCTAAGTCTAAGTCTAGATGTGACCAATTTAACTCTAAGACTAGATACAAGCAATCTAAGGCTAAGATTAGATCTGACCAATCTAAGTCTAAGACTAGATCTGACCAATATAAGTCTCAAACTAGATGTGACCAATCTAAGTCTAAGACTAAATGTGACCAATCTAAATCTAAGACTAGATTTGAACAATCTAAATCTAAAACTAGATTTGACCAATTTAAGTCTAAAACTAGATTTGACCGATCTAAGTCTAAGACTAGGTGTGACCAATCTAAATCTAAGACTAGATGTGACCAATCTAAGTCTAAGACGAGATGTGACCAATCTAAGTCTAATACTGGATCTGACCAATCTAAATCTAAGTCTAGATGTGACCAATTTACATAAGTCTAAGACTAGATCCAAGCAATCTAAGACTAAGATTAGATCTGACCAATCTAAATCTAAGACTAGATCTGACCAATCTAAGTCTAAGTCTAGATGTGACCAATTTAACTCTAAGACTAGATACAAGCAATCTAAGGCTAAGATTAGATCTGACCAATCTAAGTCTAAGACTAGATGTGACAAATCTAAGTCTAAGACTAGATGTGACCAATCTAAGTCTAAGACTATGTGTGACCAATCTAAGTCTAAGACTAGATGTTACCAATCTAAATCTAAGACTAGAACTGACTAGGGATGATGTTCGAAACCGGTTCTCCCGGTTGTTCGATAAGAAAAGAACCGATTCCATGGACGCGAATCCCTTTTTGATAACCGGTTCCCGTTATCGAGGCCACTATAGTAAAGAAAAAGAGTTGGTTCTTTATTCGAATCCCTGGGAACGAATCCCGCCCCACAGGAAATGCCCTGTGGGACATCACAGGAAATGACGTAGTTCAGTCAGTGATGTCACACAAGCAGCAAAAATAATGGACCGGAAAAAACGCCTCAAGGCATGGCTATTTTACAAAAAAATACGACGAGGAAACGCGGCAATATGCAATTGTTGCCAGGCTTCGCTCTCATGTAAAGGGGGAAGTACAACAAGCGTGTTGAAATATTTTCAGGCTGCACATAACCTGAACGTTCGAGAACCGTGTCGTGTCTTCGACACGTGGAGAAGCAGCGACAGAGATGACGAAGCGCGTCCCTCTTCCTCTGCTTCAAACCTGCAGTGGCGGTGAATAACTAACGTTAACTGTTGCCGGTTAATTTCCATATTTGCTCACTTGTAGCCTTTAGGCTAAAATAAGGTTACCTCTTATGTCAACCAGGACTGCAGTAATGTTACCTAAGCATAGTCAGTGGCCGGATTGTAAATAATGTAAATAATTCAATGTATATACTCTGATGATTAACTTGTGTGATGACTGCATTATGATGATAGTATATATTTGTACCATGAATTGATTTAAGTGGACCCCGACTTAAACAAGTTGAAAAACTCATTCGAGTGTTACCATTTGGTGGTCAATTGTACGGAATATGTACTGTACTGTGCAATCTACTAATAAAAGTCTCAATCAATCAATCAATCCCTAATTCTATGCTGTGTCTGTCCCTCATTTTCCCTCCAGGACAAGGACGTGCAGTCATTCCTGGAGGAGGCCACACTGATGGACCCCAGAAGGTTTAGATACAGACTGGAGGAGGACGTCGTCAAACCTATCTGTGTGTCCAAGTTAGTTCCACGCCAAGTGAACGTGTTTTTTCCAACGTTGGCGACATGATTAGCGAAGAGCGGGTCAGACTTGATCCTGAAAAAGCAGACATGCTAATTTTTTGGAAGAAGAATTGTTGATTGATGACTGTGGTGTTCTTAGTGTCATAGTGTGTGTAGTTAATATGTTCCAATAGCAGCAGAAGTGCAGTTTTTGGAGAGCTGTATTATTTTCAGTTTTGTGCCCAAGGGACTGATTTTATTTAACACTATATTATTATTTATACACCTATAGTGATCACAGAGACAGGTTGTTTTTGTGTTACTGTATATATTTGTTTTTCTGAAAAATCCCACTTAATATACTTTGGGTAACAACAGTAAAAAAAAATTTTAATTTTTTTTTGAGGGTTAACAGTCAATATTTATTTATTTATTTCATTTTTTTTCTTTCTTATAAAATAAAAGTGAGCTTTTGTTAAACCAAATATTGTGTTTTTTCCCCTATACAACAACCTAACTGGACTCGATAAGAGAATCGATAAGGAATCAGTTCGACAAGAGGATTCGGTAATGGACTCGAACTCGATAATTTCTTATCAAACATCATCCCTAGATCTGACCAATCTAAGTCTAAGACTAGATGTGACCAATCTAAGTCTAAGTCGAGATGTGACCAATTTAAGTCTAAGACTAGATCCAAGCAATCGAAGACAAAGATTAGATCTGACCAATCTAAATCTAAGACTAGATCTGACCAATCTACGTCTCAGACTAGATGTGACCAATCTAAGTCTAGAACTAGATTTGACCAATCTAAGTCTAAGACTAGATGTGCCCAAGCTAAGTCTTAGACTAGATGTGACAAATCTAAGTCTAAAACTAGTTGTGACCAGTCTAAG
>NC_084550.2:65032500-65130000 GCF_033978685.3 Nerophis lumbriciformis
CAATATCCATCCATCCATTTTCTACTGCTTATTCCCTTTTGGGGTCGCGGGGGGCGCTGGAGCCTATCTCAGCTACAATCGGGCGGAAGGCAGGGTACACCCTAGACAAGTTGCTACCTCATCGCAGGGCCAACACAGATAGACAGACAACATTCACACTCACATCCACACACTAGGGCCAATTTAGTGTTGCCAATCAACTTATCCCCAGGTGCATGTCTTTGGAAGTGGGAGGAAGCCGGAGTACCCGGAGGGAACCCACGCAGTCACGGGGAGGACATGCAAACTCCACACAGAAAGATCCTGAGGCCGGGATTGAACCCAAGACTACTCAGGACCTTCGTATTGTGAGGCAGATGCACTAACCCCTCTTCCACCGTGAAGCCCTGTGGCGCAATATGAAGCCTAAAATACCACAACAAAAACCGTGGCCTGTTGAACAACTTAAGCTGTACATCAAGCAAGAATGGGAAAGAATTCCACCTGAAAAGCTTAAAAAATTGGTCTACTCAGTTCCCAAACATTTACTGAGTGTTGTTAAAAGGAAAGACCATGTAACACAGTGGTAAAAATGCCCCTGTGCCAACATTTTTGCAATGTGTTGCTGCCATTAAATTCCAAGTTAATGATTATTTGCAAAAAAAAAATTACATTTCTCAGTTCGAACATTAAATATCTTGTCTTTGCAGTCTATTCAATTGAATATACATTGAAAAGGATTTGCAAATCATTGTATTCTGTTTTTATTTAACATTTACACAATGTGCCAACTTCACTGGTTTTAGGTTTTGTAAAAAAATTTTTAACTATCTGACTCACTTAGCTTGTCCTAGACGTGTTGCCGTAATCAGGAAGTAGTCTTTGCCATTCAGTTAGTCTAGCTGTTTTTGGAGCCCTTTAGTCGTTTAAACTCTAAGTACAATATTTATTTCACACCAGATGTTTGATTGCAACGTGAATCTTCCTTAAATTTATGATTATCCAGTTTGGAGGTGTTGAAATTGCCATGTAAGAACGCTAATGCTAATAAGTAGCATGTGTATGGCATATCCAATGTAAATTAGCATCGAGCTAGCGCATTTTGAAAAGTGGAGCCTTACTTTTGAACGCTTTCCACTGAGCATACTTGCTTTGTTGGCATGGAAAATTGCAAAATAAACACTTAATGATTATCCTACTGGTGGCTTGTAAAAAGACCATTACTAGGAAATGGATATCCCAGGAGAGCCCAACTTTGAAGCAATGGATGGAAACAACAATGGACATATATAAAATGGAGAAGATAACTGCCTTTATTAATTATAAATTGGAGAAATTTACTTCATACTGGGAAAATTGGGTCAACTATGTCACGCCCCATAAACCTGACTTTAATTTTTCGAATTAGTGATTGTATTGCCAAAAAAAAAAAAAAAAGGGGGGGATTACTCCCTACAAGTGTATATGTATGTATGTATATATATGTATTTATATATAAATGTATGTGTGGGTATATGTATATATATATATGGTATCTGTTTATATTTTATTTGATTTCTGATTACTATTATTATTAATGTATTATTATTTATTTTTCTTTTATTTTCTTTTTTTTTCCTTTCTTTGTTTTTCTTTAATTGATGTATTTGTAGATATTACTTTGTTTTTTTTTTTTTGTTTCTTTCTTTTGGGGGGGGGGGGGGGGTGAGTGGTATGGGTGGGATATAAACAAAAATATTTTGACATTTAGGGCAGACAATAGATATATGATTGATGTGAATATGATGTAATGGATAGGAATGTCTGATGCTGGATGTCAATAAAAATAAAATGAAAAATTTTTTTTTTTAAATTGCAAAATTGCAAAATTACCAGGTACAGTCCTGAATACACCTGTGTGCCTGCCTAGCCTTTGCGGAGTCTGCAACAAAATATGACGTCACGTGCAAGCCGTGTAATGAAAATTAATACAGTTGAATTGTACACTAATTGGTCCTCGGTAGTACAGACGTAATTCGGTCGGTGCCTCTAAAATTATTGAATTCTGTTTGTGAACCCTGATGCCAAACAACCAAAGTGAGATGATAAAAATAGAACCAAAATATAACATGGGAACAGGCATGGCTGTTGAATACTTAGACTTAGACTTACTTTTATTGTCATTCAAATTTACAATATGAGGGTGTGGAGGTTGCCCTCCTGTGGGTTCTTCTGACCACAAAGATCCTCGCGTGAGCCCGTGGGTCAGGTGTAACAATGTTTTTATTGTCCGCACATGCGCCAGGTCAGCACTCTTTTCGTCAACTTTTCAGTCTTTTCTGGCTCAAATTCCAATTCCAACTCCAACTGACGTGTCTCGTCTCGGCTGCTGCTAATAAGCATGGCAGGTGATTGGATGATCAGACCCAGCTGGGTAATCCAATCACCTGCCAGCTGTGCTTCGAGGCCGGTCCTCCCACACCTCGCTCCGCGGCAGGCCCGCAGACCACGCCCCCCTCCACAGAGGGATACAATTAATCCAATAGCAATTACAATAATATTAAAGAGCAGCAATAAAACTCCTCTTCAAACACCGACTGCGTGGCAGGCGTCTCTAAAAGTAATTCTGCTTGATTTCAGTTTCACTGCTATCTTATCTCCGTGACAGGAAATAACCTCCTGAGAATCAGCGTCCTCAAGACTAGTCAGAGTTGCACATTTCAGGGGGGGAAAAACTGTTAGGCAGAACTCAAATGTCCACTGCAGAGGACACTAGCGCTCAGAGGTTAAACACAACTAACTACTGTAATCCATGACTAATGCTTAAAAAAGGGGAGGTCTTTGATATCTGCGAGCTGTCAGTCAAACAATATGACTTTTTAAACTAGTCGACTTTGTCTTGCGTCCACCACAGTGGACAGAAATAAACATCCATCCAGATCTACCTTCCAATCTACCTATTTGATCTGGTATTGATTAACCTCCCTGCATTTAATTAGACAGCATAGCATTTAATAGGCACCTATGGAATAATCATGGGAGGGTCCCTGCCAAAAATTGATTCCTGATAAAGGTTTAATTGTCTGTCCACAAATGATAACTACATGTAAGACAAACACTTTATATTTGTGGTTATCATTAGGATGTGTGTTTAAATTATTCCGAAAAATTAAAGAGTTAGCCATTTTTATGGTATTAATTGTAAAGGACTGTGCAATGTCCAATGTTGATGTGCTAAAACCTCTCTCTTCTTTGCAAGCTACATCCAATATTAACTGTTATTGGTTCAAGCACATAATAAATATTAATCAAGTGTTTGGATCTATTCATTAAATCAATGTGTACTTCGTTCCCAAAAAGTGATGTAAAGTAATATTTTGAATCACTAAGATGTCGCTGATTTTAGCTTTTTTTAAACACGTAAACAGTGATATAACTTGTATTGTTCTTTGAAATGTGCTATAAAAATGGGACCCGTTACCTCCCTGCTGGGCACTTAGCATCAAGGGTTGGAATTGGGGGTTAAATCACCAAAAATGATTCCCGGGCGCGGCCACCGCTGCTGCTCACTGCTCCCCTCACCTCCCAGGGGGTGACGAAGGGTGATGGGCCAAATGCAGAGGATAATTTCGTCACACCTAGTGTGTGTGTGTGACAATAATTGGTACTTTAACTTTAAATAAATAAAAGTGGATTGGATTGGATTATTGAAGTGCGCATGCAAGTGACATCAAGGCCACATTGGGGCCACATTGGGGCCTGTGCGCATTTATATTCTGATAAAGATCACATTAGACTTGCAGTGTAAACGGTCAACTGGAAAAAAATCAGATTTCAAAATGCTAACAACACGGCTGGCCCATGAAGTTGACCACGTTTTTGCAGAACAACACGTGCCTGTGGTTAGAGGAATTGCCCAGGATGTGACAAAGTCTTTCCATGACTGTTGTGTAGTGGCCAGGTGACAACAATAGCAATGACACTTGGAGGATCCTCCGTACTGAGTACTGTAATCTACAGCAGAACACAGTCAAAGCTACTTTATTGGGGGAAAGGAGTCTGAAGGGGAATAAGGTGTCACCTTTACCTTTGGGCGTTATTTCAAGTTTAGATCGCTCAAATAATGGCAACAAAAAGTATTTAGGTCATAAAAAATGTATTTAAGAACCCAGAAGGCATAAGACATTGATACAATGTTGATTATACATACAAGTCCTTTAAAACGGACTTTGAAACAACGTTGCAAAATAGTTTACTGTATTTTTAAATTGAGACAACGTTGATGTCTAATTTTTGGATCCACGTTGTTGGTTGGGAAATGACCAAAATTCAATGTCAAATTAACGTCACAACCTGACATTGAATAAACGTTGCCAAAAAGCATGTTGTTTCAACGTTGTATTTGTGTTGTAGAATATTGGTTGGTAAATAACCACATTTCAATGGTCAAATTAACGTCACAACCTGACATGGAATAAACGTTACCAAAAAGTATGTTGTTTCAATGTTGTATTTGTGTTGTAGAATATTGGTTGGGAAATGATCATATTTCAATGGTCAAAATAATGTCACAACCTGACATTGAATAAACATTGTCAAAAAGCATGTTGTTTCAATGTTGTATTTGTGTTGTAGAATATTTGTTGGGAAATGACCAAATCTCAATGGTCAAATCAACGTCAGAACCCAACATTGATTAAACATTGTCAAAAAGCATGTGGTTTCAACGTTGTATTTGTGTTGTAGAATACTGTTCAATGGGAAATGACCACATTTCAATGGTCAAATTAACGTCAGAATCCAACATTAACTAAAGGTTGTCAAAAAGCATGCTGTTTCAACTTTGTATTTGTTTTGTATAATATTGGCTGGGAAATGACCAAAATTCAATGGTCAAATCAACGTCAGACCCCAACATTGATTAAACGTCGTCAAAAAGCATGTTGTTTCAACATTGTATTTGTGTTGTAGAAAATTGGTCAAGAAATTACCAAATTTCAATGGTCAATTTAACGTCAGAACCCAACATTGAATAGGCGTTGTCAAAAAGTATGTTGTTTCAACGTTGTATTTGTGTTGTAGAATATTGGTCGGGAAATTACCAAAATTCAATGGTCAAATCAACGTCACAACCTGACATTGAATAAACGTTACCAAAAAGTATGTTGTTTCAATGTTGTATTTGTGTTGTAGAATATTGGTTGGGAAATTATCATATTTCAATGGTCAAAATAACGTCACAACCCAACATTGATTAAACATTGTCAAAAAGCATGTTGTTTCAATGTTGTAGAATATTGGTTGGGAAATGACCAAATTTCAATGGTCAAATTAACGTCACAACCTGACACTGAATAAACGTTGCCAAAAAGCATGTTGTTTCAATGTTGTAGAATATTGGTTGGGAAATGACCAAATTTCAATGGTCAAATTAACGTCACAATCCAACATTGATTAAACGTTGTCAAAAAGCATGTTGTTTCAACATTGTATTTGTGTTGTAGAATACTGGTTCGGAAATGACCAAATTTCAATGGTCAAATTAACGTCAGAAACCAACATTGATTAAACGTTGTCAAAAAGCATGTTGTTTCAACTTTGTATTTGTGTTGTAGAATACTGGTTCGGAAATGACCAAATTTCAATGGTCAAATTAACGTCAGAAACCAACATTGATTAAACGTTGTCAAAAAGCATGTTGTTTCAACTTTGTATTTGTGTTGTAGAATATTGGTTGAGAAATGACCAAATTTCAATGTTCAAATTACCATCACAACCTGACATTGAATAAACGTCGTCAAAAAGAATGTTGTTTAAATAAATAATAAATAAATAAATGGGTTGTACTTGTATAGCGCTTTTCTACCTTCAAGGTACTCAAAGCGCTTTGACACTACTTCCACATTTACCCATTCACACACACATTCACACACTGATGGAGGGAGCTGCCATGCAAGGCGCTAACCAGCACCCATCAGGAGCAAGGGTGAAGTGTCTTGCTCAGGACACAACGGACATGACGAGGTTGGTACTAGGTGGGGATTGAACCAGGGACCCTCGGGTCGCGCACGGCCACTCTTCCACTGCGCCACGCCGTGTGTTTCAACAATGTATTTGTGTTGTAGAATATTGGTTGGGAAATTACCATATTTCAATGGTCAAAATAATGTCACAACCTTACATTGAATAAACATTGCCAAAAAGCATGTTGTTCAATGTTGTATTTGTGTTGTAAAATATTTGTTGGGAAATGACCAAATCTCAATGGTCAAATCAACGTCAGAACCCGACATTGATTAAACATTGTCAAAAAGCATGTGGTTTCAACGTTGTATTTGTGTTGTAGAATACTGGTTGGGAAATGACCACATTTCAATGGTCAAATTAACGTCAGAATCCAACATTAATTAAAGGTTGTCAAAAAGCATGTTGTTTCAACTTTGTATTTGTTTTGTATAATATTGGCTGGGAAATGACCAAAATTCAATGGTCAAATCAACGTCAGAACCCAACATTGAATAGGCGTTGTCAAAAAGTATGTTGTTTCAACGTTGTATTTGTGTTGTAGAATATTGGTCGGGAAATTACCAAAATTCAATGGTCAAATCAACGTCACAACCTGACATTGAATAAACGTTACCAAAAAGTATGTTGTTTCAATGTTGTATTTGTGTTGTAGAATATTGGTTGGGAAATGATCATATTTCAATGGTCAAAATAACGTCACAACCCAACATTGATTAAACATTGTCAAAAAGCATGTTGTTTCAACGTTGTATTTGTGTTGTAGAATATTGGTTGGGAAATGACCAAATGTCAATGGTCAAATTAACATCAGAATCCAACATTGATTAAACGTTGTCAAAAATCATGTTGTTTCACCTTTGTATTTGTGTTGTAGAATATTGGTTGGGAAATGACCACATTTCAATGGTCAAATTAACGTCACAATCCAACATTGATTAAACGTTGTCAAAAAGCATGTTGTTTCAACGTTGTATTTGTGTTGTAGAATATCGGTTGGGAAATGACCAAAATTCAATGGTCAAATCAACGTCTGACCCCAACATTGATTAAATGTTGTCAAAAAGCATGTTGTTTCAACTTTGTATTTGTGTTGTAGAATATTGGTTGGGAAAATGACCACATTTCAATGGTGAAAGCAACATTGGAACCCAACATTGAATAGGCGTTGTCAAAAAGTATGTTGTTTCAACGTTGTATTTGTGTTGTAGAATATTGGTCGGGAAATTACCAAAATTCAATGGTCAAATCAACGTCACAACCTGACATTGAATAAACGTTACCAAAAAGTATGTTGTTTCAATGTTGTATTTGTGTTGTAGAATATTGGTTGGGAAATGATCATATTTCAATGGTCAAAATAACGTCACAACCCAACATTGATTAAACATTGTCAAAAAGCATGTTGTTTCAACGTTGTATTTGTGTTGTAGAATATTGGTCAGGAAATTACCAAATTTCAATGGTCAAATCAACATCAGAACCCAACATTGAATAGGCGTTGTCAAAAAGTATGTTGTTTCAACGTTGTATTTGTGTTGTAGAATATTGGTCGGGAAATTACCAAAATTCAATGGTCAAATCAACGTCACAACCTGACATTGAATAAACGTTACCAAAAAGTATGTTGTTTCAATGTTGTATTTGTGTTGTAGAATACTGGTTGGGAAATGACCAAATGTCAATGGTCAAATTAACATCAGAATCCAACATTGATTAAACGTTGTCAAAAATCATGTTGTTTCACCTTTGTATTTGTGTTGTAGAATATTGGTTGGGAAATGACCACATTTCAATGGTCAAATTAACGTCACAATCCAACATTGATTAAACGTTGTCAAAAAGCATGTTGTTTCAACGTTGTATTTGTGTTGTAGAATATCGGTTGGGAAATGACCAAAATTCAATGGTCAAATCAACGTCTGACCCCAACATTGATTAAATGTTGTCAAAAAGCATGTTGTTTCAACTTTGTATTTGTGTTGTAGAATATTGGTTGGAAAAATGACCACTATTCAATGGTGAAAGCAACGTCAGAACCCAACATTGAATAGGCGTTGTCAAAAAGTATGTTGTTTCAATGTTGTATTTGTGTTGTCGAATATTGGTTGGGAAATGACCAAATTTCAATAGTCAAATCAACGTCACAACCTGACATTGAATAAACGTTACCAAAAAGTATGTTGTTTCAATGTTGTATTTGTGTTGTAGAATATTGGTTGGGAAATGATCATATTTCAATGGTCAAAATAACGTCACAACCCAACATTGATTAAACATTGTCAAAAAGCATGTTGTTTCAACGTTGTATTTGTGTTGTACAATACTGGTTGGGAAATGACCACATTTCAATGGTCAAATTAACGTCACAATCAAACATTGATTAAACGTTGTCAAAAAGCATGTTGTTTCAACGTTGTATTTGTGTTGTAGAATATCGGTTGGGAAATGACCAAAATTCAATGGTCAAATCAACGTCTGACCCCAACATTGATTAAATGTTGTCAAAAAGCATGTTGTTTCAACTTTGTATTTGTGTTGTAGAATATTGGTTGGGAAAATTACCACATTTCAATGGTGAAAGCAACATCAGAACCCAACATTGAATAGGCGTTGTCAAAAAGTATGTTGTTTCAATGTTGTATTTGTGTTGTAGAATATTGGTTGGGAAATGACCAAAATTCAATGGTCAAATCAACGTCACAACCTGACATTGAATAAACGTTACCAAAAAGTATGTTGTTTCAATGTTGTATTTGTGTTGTAGAATATTGGTTGGGAAATGATCATATTTCAATGGTCAAAATAACGTCACAACCCAACATTGATTAAACATTGTCAAAAAGCATGTTGTTTCAACGTTGTATTTGTGTTGTAGAATATTGGTTGGGAAATGACCACATTTCAATGGTCAAATTAACGTCACAATCCAACATTGATTAAACAGTATCAACAAGTATGTTGTTTCAACGTTGTATTTGTGTTGTAGAATATCGGTTGGGAAATGACCAAAATTCAATGGTCAAATCGACGTCTGACCCCAACATTGATTAAATGTTGTCAAAAAGCATGTTGTTTCAACTTTGTATTTGTGTTGTAGAATATTGGTTGGGAAAATGACCACATTTCAATGGTGAAAGCAACGTCAGAAGTAGGGATGTCCCGATCCAGGTTTTTGCACTTCCGATCCGATACCGATATTGTTTTTGCATTTCCGATCCGATACCGATACTGACCAATACCGATACTGACTGATACTGGCCTATCCGAGCATGTATTAAAGTTTAAAGTTATTCAGCCTACTTAGTTGTCAGAATCATGTTGAAAAAGGTTTTAGTATTCTTGATAACAACTAGCCAGCTGAATTAGGGGAGTTTGAATAATACACAATGGTTGGTAACAAGAAACTGACCTGTTTATTCAAGGATAAACACAAAATAGACAAAATTATACATGACAAACAGAAATGGCATCATTGAACTAGGGCTGGGCGATATGGCCTTTTTTTAATATTGCGATATTTTAAGGCCATATTGCGATACACAATATACATCTCGATATTTTGCCTTAGCCTTGAATGAACACTTGATGCATATAATCACAGCAGTATGAAGATTCTGTGTTTTGATTGATTGATTGAGACTTTTATTAGTAGGTTGCACAGTGAAGTACATATTCCGTACAATTGACCACTAAATGGTAACACCCCAATAAGTTTTTCAACTTGTTTAAGTCGGGGTCCACTTAAATTGATTCATGATACAGATATATACTATCAGATATATACTATCATCATAATACAGTCATCACACAAGATAATCACATTGAATTATTTACATTATTTATAATCCAGGGTGTGGAGGGGGCGCCGGATGTAAGTGTCAAAAAGACAGCCAAAAGAGTTTGATATGAGAATAAACCTAAAGTTAAAATATAGGGTAGAAATGCTCCCATTTGCAGGAAATGTAGTCTTGATTTTCAAAATTTTCTTTCAAGGCTTGCATGTCTACATTAAAACATTCTTCTTCATACTGCATTAATATATGCTACTTTTAAACTTTCATGCAGAGAAGGAAATCACAACTAAAAAAATCACTAATTTTTTCAAACGGTGTTGATGTGGAAATTTTTGCCACAGCATTTTAATGGTGTGGACGTGTGGCACCGAATGGAGATAAGTGTCTCGACAGACGTCACAATATTTGAACAATGATGACGAAAACTGTTTTCTCTGTCGTGTCCGTGTGTCGAAAATTGTTATGCGCTTATTTTTTTATTAGATTTTGTGCGTGGCATAGATTTGCTATGCGCAGAGGACGCTTAAACAGTGTGCAATTGCACAGGCGAGCACCTTAGAGGGAGTATGTGACGTATGACGTGACAGTATGTGACGTATGTCGTGACAGTATGTGACGTGTGTAAGAAGGTGCACTTGCTGTCTGTGAGAGGGAGACACAGGAAAGAGTGAGAAGAGCCTGTCGTGTAATGCCAGCAGCTAAAAGCAACTGCGTGAGAATTCATAGATGTGTGGATGTGTTGAAGGTGTGCTGGAAAATGTGGAACCGAAATTACAGAGCAGCAGAAAAGTGGAATGCATTATTTAAATCGGTGCGTTAGAAGACACGGACCGGAGTTTTTTTTTAAACTGGATCTGGATCGGCATTTTCCCATGCCTTGCCGATATGCAATTTTTGGCAAATATCGGCAGCCGATCCGATCCAAATATCGGATCGGGACATCCCTAGTCAGAACCCAACATTGAATAGGCGTTGTCAAAAAGTATGTTGTTTCAATGTTGTATTTGTGTTGTAGAATATTGGTTGGGAAATGACCAAATTTCAATGGTCAAATCAACGTCATAACCTGACATTGAATCAACGTTTCCAAAGAGCATGTTGTTTCAATGTTGTATTAGTGTTGTAGAATATTGGTCGAGATATGACCAAAATTCAATGGTCAAATCAGCGTCACAACCCAACAGTGATTAAACGTTGTCAAAAAGCATGTTGTTTCAACGTTGTGTTTGACTTGCTCAACGTCACGACCTAATTCAACAAGTTCTCAACGTTGATTTAATGCCGTGTGCCTGCTGGGAAGGACGACGTAGTCGAATGTGAGGAGTGAGGAGAGAAAAAGGGCTCATCGCACACTCAGGAATTCTAATGACTTTGCTGTAGGATTTTCCACATCAGCTGTAACTTCCTTCTACAAGATTAAGCTTGCAGGGTCACTGGAAAGTTACGCTAGTAACACTAATTACTCACACACACACACACACGCACGCACACGCAACATACTGGGATAAATGGCAGGAGGGATGGGTTGAATTGGACGAGAAGAGTCAAGACAGTGTTTGCCATGGCGGTGAAGACGTGACACGCCATGTCTCGCTCTCTTTGTCTCTCAGTGAGGCAGCGTCCATGTCCATGACCCCCGTAACCTCAATTCCTGCCTGATTGAGTTGGTTTTAAAAGGAAGCCACACAGAGAGAGCGCCCGGCTTGATCCTCACCTTAAATGGGAACACATTGTGGACGTGTGGGAGAGATGATCAGAGGGAGAGATTTTCTCTTTCCGGTGCTCGTGAGGGGAGCTTCGCTTTAAAGGCCGCCAGAGAAGCCAGAGAGAGAGAGAGAGAGAGACAGACAAGAAACACACTCTGGGCTGCATCACTTTGTCTTTGCAAATACTGACCCCTACTCACCCTGCAAAACTCTGAGATATTGTGGAACATGATCCACCGACTCCTTTCCCTCTTGACCTTTATGTCCTATGTCAGGGCCAGTCAACTGGCGGCCATACCGGCTGGAGGTGGGAAAAATGATAGATTCTCCCATGCATCACGATTAGAACATTGACAATTCTGAATGCAGGGTTTCCTCCCAACATAGATAATTGTGGTGGCCCGCCACAGTATAATAATAGCCGCCACACCTTTGGAAGTGAGGATTTTTTTGCTTACGTGAAAACAAATTAACGTAAATTAATGTATTGTAGCGTTCAGAAGAAGTCACACAAAATCCTACGCCGTTTTGAACTTTTATTGCCAATTTTATGTTGATAACTGACTGAACTGGACTTTGAACATTGCTGTACTCTTGTCACATTATGTCATAATTATGAGATATAAGCTCGGAATTATTAGATAAGAAAGTCAAAATTACGAGATACAAATTCATAACTATGAGATAAAAAGTGGATATTATCATATAAAGAGTCAATATTATGATATACAAATGGAAAATTATGATATAAGAAAGTCAAAATTGTAAGATAAAAGGTCATAATTATGAGATAAATACTGACAATTATGAGTTAAGAAAGCCAATATTGTAAGATAAAAAGTCATAATTATGAGATAAAAAAGTTTAAATTATTAAATAAAAAGGCGAAATTATGAGATACAAGTTGAAATTAGCCGCCACACCTTAAAGTGAGGGTTTTTTTTTTTAAACGTGAAAACAAATTTATGTAATTTAATGTATTGTAGCGTTCAGAAGAAGTCACACAAAATCCGACGCTGTTTTTATCTTTTATTGCCAATTTTATGTTGATGACTGACTGAACTGGACTTTGAACATTGCTGTACTCTTGTCACATTATGTCATAATTATGAGATAAAAGCTCGGAATGATTAGATAAGAAAGTCAAAATTACGAGATAAAAATTCATAACTATGAGATAAAGTGGATATTATGATATAAAGAGTTAATATTATGATATACAAATGGAAAATTATGATAAAAGAAAGTCAAAATTGTAAGATAAAAGGTCATAATTATGAGATAAATACTGAAAATTATGAGTTAAGAAAGCCAATATTGTAAGATAAAAAGTCATAATTATGAGATAAAAAAGTCATAAATATGAGATAAAAAAGTTTAAATTATGAAATAAAAAGGCGAAATTATGAGATAAAGTTTAAATTATGAGATACAAGTTGAAATTAGCTGTCACACCTTAAAGTGAGGGGTTTTTTTTAAAACGTGAAAACAAATTTATGTAATTTAATGTATTGTAGCGTTCAGAAGAAGTAACACAAAAAAATCCGACGCTGTTTTTAACTTTTATTGCCAACTGGTTAATTCCAACAGGTAACCAAAACCTTAAAAAGTAGCTCTGAACTGGACTTTGAAAATTGCTGCACTCTTGTCACATTGTTATAATTATGAGATAAAAGCTCAGAATTATTAGCTAAGAAAGTCAAAATTACGAGATAAAAATTCATAATTGTGAGATTAAAAAAGGGATATTATGATATAAAGAGTCAATATGAGATACAAATGGAAAATTATGATGTAAGAAAGTCAAAATTGTAAGATAAAAGGTCATAATTATGATATAAATACTGACAATTATGAGTTAAGAAAGCCAATATTGTAAGATAAAAAGTCATAATTATGAGATAAAAAAGTTTAAATTATTAAATAAAAAGGCGAAATTATGAGATAAAAGTTTAAATTATGAGATACAAGTTGAAATTAGCCGCCACACCTTAAAGTGAGGGGTTTTTTTTAAAACGTGAAAACAAATTTATGTAATTTAATGTATTGTAGCGTTCAGAAGAAGTCACACAAAATCCGACGCTGTTTTTAACTTTTATTGCCAATTTTATGTTGATGACTGACTGAACTGGACTTTGAACATTGCTGTACTCTTGTCACATTATGTCATAATTATGAGATAAAAGCTCGGAATGATTAGATAAGAAAGTCAAAATTACGAGATAAAAATTCATAACTATGAGATAAAGTGGATATTATGATATAAAGAGCTAATATTATGATATACAAATGGAAAATTATGATATAAGAAAGTCAAAATTGTAAGATAAAAGGTCATAATTATGAGATAAATACTGAAAATTATGAGTTAAGAAAGCCAATATTGTAAGATAAAAAGTCATAATTATGAGATAAAAAAGTCATAAATATGAGATAAAAAAGTTTAAATTATGAAATAAAAAGGCGAAATTATGAGATAAAGTTTAAATTATGAGATACAAGTTGAAATTAGCTGTCACACCTTAAAGTGAGGGGTTTTTTTTAAAACGTGAAAACAAATTTATGTAATTTAATGTATTGTAGCGTTCAGAAGAAGTAACACAAAAAAATCCGACGCTGTTTTTAACTTTTATTGCCAACTGGTTAATTCCAACAGGTAACCAAAACCTTAAAAAGTAGCTCTGAACTGGACTTTGAAAATTGCTGCACTCTTGTCACATTGTCATAATTATGAGATAAAAGCTCAGAATTATTAGCTAAGAAAGTCAAAATTACGAGATAAAAATTCATAATTGTGAGATTAAAAAAGGGATATTATGATATAAAGAGTCAATATGAGATACAAATGGAAAATTATGATGTAAGAAAGTCAAAATTGTAAGATAAAAGGTCATAATTATGATATAAATACTGACAATTATGAGTTAAGAAAGCCAATATTGTAAGATAAAAACTCATAATTATGAGATAAAAAAGTTTAAATTATTAAATAAAAAGGCGAAATTATGAGATAAAAGTTTAAATTATGAGATACAAGTTGAAATTAGCCGCCACACCTTAAAGTGAGGGGTTTTTTTTAAAACGTGAAAACAAATTTATGTAATTTAATGTATTGTAGCGTTCAGAAGAAGTCACACAAAATCCGACGCTGTTTTTAACTTTTATTGCCAATTTTATGTTGATGACTGACTGAACTGGACTTTGAACATTGCTGTACTCTTGTCACATTATGTCATAATTATGAGATAAAAGCTCGGAATGATTAGATAAGAAAGTCAAAATTACGAGATAAAAATTCATAACTATGAGATAAAGTGGATATTATGATATAAAGAGCTAATATTATGATATACAAATGGAAAATTATGATACAAGAAAGTCAAAATTGTAAGATAAAAGGTCATAATTATGAGATAAATACTGAAAATTATGAGTTAAGAAAGCCAATATTGTAAGATAAAAAGTCATAATTATGAGATAAAAAAGTCATAAATATGAGATAAAAAAGTTTAAATTATGAAATAAAAAGGCGAAATTATGAGATAAAGTTTAAATTATGAGATACAAGTTGAAATTAGCTGTCACACCTTAAAGTGAGGGGGGTTTTTTAAAACGTGAAAACAAATTTATGTAATTTAATGTATTGTAGCGTTCAGAAGAAGTAACACAAAAAAATCCGACGCTGTTTTTAACTTTTATTGCCAACTGGTTAATTCCAACAGGTAACCAAAACCTTAAAAAGTAGCTCTGAACTGGACTTTGAAAATTGCTGCACTCTTGTCACATTATGTCATAATTATGAGATAAAAGCTCAGAATTATTAGCTAAGAAAGTCAAAATTACGAGATAAAAATTCATAATTATGAGATTAAAAAAGGGATATTATGATATAAAGAGTCAATATGAGATACAAATGGAAAATTATGATATAAGAAAGTCAACATTTTAAGATAAAAAGTCATAATTATAAGATAAAAACTGAAAAAACTAAAAATTATGAGTTAAGAAAGCCAAAATTGTAAGATAATAAGTCATGATTATGAGATAAGAAAGTCAAATATGAGATAAAAAAGTCATAAATATGAGATAAAAAAGTTTAAATTAAAAAAGGCGAAACTGGTCTAATTCCAACAGGTAACCACAACCATCAAAAGTAGCTCTGAACTGGACTTTGAACATTGTTGCACTCTTGTCACATTATGTCATAATTATGAGATAAAAGCTCGGAATTATTAGATAAGAAAGTCAAAATTACAAGATAAAAATTCATAACTATGAGACAAAAAGTGAATATTATGATATAGAGTCAATATTATGATATACAAATGGAAACTTATGATATAAGAAAGTCAAAATTGTAAGATAAAAGGTCATAATTATGAGATAAATACTGACAATTATGAGTTAAGAAAGCCAATATTGTAAGATAAAAAGTCATAATTATGAGATAAAAAAGTTTTAATTATTAAATAAAAAGGCAAAATTATGAGATAAAAGTTTAAATTATGAGATACAAGTTGAAATTAGCCGCCACACCTTAAAGTGAGGGGTTTTTTTAAACGTGAAAACAAATTTATGTAATTTAATGTATTGTAGCGTTCAGAAGAAGTCACACAAAATCCGACGCTGTTTTTAACTTTTATTGCCAATTTTATGTTGATAACTGGTCAAATTCCAACAGGAAAATTGCTGCACTCTTGTCACATTATGTCATAATTATGAGATAAAAGCTCAGAATTATTAGCTAAGAAAGTCAAAATTACGAGATAAAAATTCATAATTATGAGATTAAAAAAAGGATATTATGATATAAAGAGTCAATATTATGAGATACAAATGGAAAATTATGATATAAGAAAGTCAACATTTTAAGATAAAAAGTCATAATTATGAGATAAAAACTGAAAATTATGAGTTAAGAAAGCCAAAAGTGTAAGATAATAAGTCATAATTATGAGATAAAAGCTCAGAATTATTAGATAAGAAAGTCAAAATTACGAGATAAAAATTCATAACTATGAGATAAAAAGTGGATATTATGATATAAAGAGTCAATATTATGATATACAAATGGAAAATTATGATATAAGAAAGTCAAAATTGTAAGATAAAAGGTCATAATTATGAGAAAAATGCTGACAATTATGAGTTAAGAAAGCCAATATTGTAAGATAAAAAGTCATAATTAAGAGATAAAAAAGTTTAAATTATGTAATAAAAAGACGAAATTATGAGATAAAAGTTTACATTATGAGATACAAGTTGAAATTAGCCGCCACACCTTCAAGTGAGGGTTTTTTTTTTAAACGTGAAAACAAATTTATGTAATTTAATGTATTGTAGCGTTCAGAAGAAGTCACACAAAATCCAACGCTGTTTTTAACTTTTATTGCCAATTTTATGTTGATAACTGGTCAAATTCCAACAGGTAACCACAACCAACAAAAGTAGCTCTGAACTGGACTTTGAACATTGCTGCACTCTTGTCACATTATGTCATAATTATGAGATAAAAGCTCAGAATTATTAGCTAAGAAAGTCAAAATTACGAGATAAAAATTCATAATTATGAGATTAAAAAAGAGATATTATGATATAAAGAGTCAATATTATGAGATACAAATGGAAAATTATGATATAAGAAAGTCAACATTTTAAGATAAAAAGTCATAATTATGAGATAAAAACTGAAAATTATGAGTTAAGAAAGCCAAAATTGTAAGATAGAAAATCATAAATATGAGATAAAATAAAAAGGCGAAATTATGAGATAAAAGTTTAAATTAGCCGCCACACTTTAAAGTGAGTTTTTTTTTTTTAACATTATAACAAATGTATGTAATTTAATGTATTGTAGCGTTCAGAAGAAGTCACACAAAATCTGACGCTGTTTTTAACTTTTATTGCCAATTTTAAGATAACTGCTCAAATTCCAACACGTGACCACAGCCATCAAAGTAGCTCTGAACTGGACTTTGAAAATTGCTGCACTCTTGTCACATTATGTCATAATTATGAGATAAAAACTTTGAATTATTAGATACGAATGTCAAAATTACTAGATGAAAATTCATAACTATTAAAAGAAAGTTGATGTTACATACCTGCCAACTT
Source organism: Nerophis lumbriciformis (assembly GCF_033978685.3). Classification (NCBI taxonomy): domain Eukaryota; kingdom Metazoa; phylum Chordata; class Actinopteri; order Syngnathiformes; family Syngnathidae; genus Nerophis; species Nerophis lumbriciformis. The sequence continues at coordinate 65,050,100 of NC_084550.2, forward strand.
TTGAAATCAGAAAAACCTAGTAGCCAGGGTCCAGGGGCCGCAGGCCCCGGTAGGTCCAGGACAAAGTCCTGGTGGGGGGTTCGGGCTTCGCCCCCCCGACGCAAAATGATTATTAGCATTCAGACAGGTTAAAATGTTGCTAAAACCATCACTTTTCTATCAGTCACAGTGACTTTTCAAAACAAAAATATTACAGCAAAAATCATATGGGTTGATTGACATGTTTATTCTGTAAGCTAACTTCAATAGTTTGAAATTATTTTGACAGTTAATGCCAGTTATCCTGTCAACCTTTCACAAGACTTCAATTTGTTAATTGAAAGTATAAACAGTATAAACACTTTTTACAGTAAACAAATGGTAAAACAGTACTAAACAATTCCATTAAAAAAAAAATTGGTGTCATTATTAACTTTCTGTCCAAGCTTGTATAATCTACTGCCTTGTTCAATTGTAAAAAATATTCTGTGCCTAAAATTCACATTTCTATCATGTATCATGTACCCTCAATCGTCAGATGACGATTGAGGGTACCCCCCTCATGAAACAGGCCTGTAGAGATGAAATAGTCTTGTGATTTTTTTCCCCACACATACATATATTGCGCTCTACTACGGTATCGAGCACTATTTTTTGGATAACCTTATTAAGACATATATACATATATATATATATATATGACAAATGTCACCATTTTGCATTAAAAAAGTAATAATTTTACATAAAAAAGTAATAATTTTACGAGAAAATATTGCAATATTACAGAAACAGAAAGAATATGAGAAATTGTTCCCAATTTTATAAGAAAAAAGTCGACACGTTGTGAGAAAAACACAGCTTTTAGTTATTTTTGTACTTTTTGGTTTGTAATTGGTTTTTAATCTTCAATATTTACTTCAAGTTATAACAGTATGTCTCTATATACATATTTATTTTTTGTATTTAATACATTTTGGCCAAAGGGGGCGCATTTCAATTTCTTACACACACTTGTTATTTCATATGTTGACCAGAGGGGGAGCACTTTTAAAACCGACACACAGTCAATTTGAAAAATCCCTCCTTTTTGGGACCACCCTCATTTTGATAGATTTCCCCACCAGGGGTGCAATGAGACATTCTCTGTTAGATGCAATGGTTTTCCGTATTGGACCATCTTGGACCACCTAACTTGTTCACCGGTCCTCATATGGAAGATACTTTTCCTTGTTGATGTCTCAAGAAGGTCAGAAATACAAGAACACACACACACATTCATGTATTTGTTACCTACTTGAGAGCTCTGAAAAATGCCTACTTCTTTAGGACCACCCTTTCTAGATATATAAAGATTTGTATTTACAACATTAATAATATATACATGCTATGCAAATATAAGAAAGCTTGTTGTGAGAAATTAGTTGGAATTTCATAAGAAAGAGGTCACAATTTCACAAGAAAAACTTAGAATTTTGGTAGTATTATAATAAAAGTCGTAATTTTACTCAACGCAAGTCAAAATTTTACAAACAAAAACTGTAAATGTGTGCAATATTATGATAAAAGTTGGAATTTTACTCAATAACAGTCTCAATTTTACAAGAAAAACTTAACATTTTGGCAATTTTATGAAAAGAGTCGTAATTTTACTTGACAAAAGTCACAATTTTCTAAGAAAACTTTAAAATGTTGGCAAAATTATAATAATAATCTGAATTCTACTTGGCAAAATTATGACAAAAGTCACAATTTTACTCAAAAAATGTCACTATTTTACAAGAACAAAAAAAAAAAAAAATATATATATATATATATATATATATATATATATATATATATATATATATATATATATATATATATATATATATATATGACAAATGTCACCATTTTGCATTAAAAAAGTAATAATTTTACATAAAAAAGTAATAATTTTACGAGAAAATATTGCAATATTACAGAAACAGAAAGAATATGATAAATTGTTCCCAATTTTATAAGAAAAAAGTCGACACGTTGTGAGAAAAACACAGCTTTTAGTTATTTTTGTACTTTTTGGTTTGTAATTGGTTTTTAATCTTCAATATTTACTTCAAGTCATAACAGTATGTCTCTATATACATATTTAATTATTTATTTTAATACATTCTGGCCAAAAGGGGTGCTTTTCAATTCCTTACACACACTTGTTATTACATATGTTGGCCAGAGGGGGAGCACTTCACATTTTTACACAAACTTGTTATTTCATATGTTGACCAGAGGGGGAGCACTTTTAAAAGCGACACACAGTCTATTTGAAAAATCCCTCCTTTTTGGGACCACCCTCATTTTGATAGATTTCACCACCAGAGGTGCAAATGAGACATTCTCTATTAGATGCAATGGTTTTCCGTATTGGGACCGTGATTTATGTCCTAACTTGTTCACACCTCCTCATATGGAAGATACTTTTCCTTGTTGATGTCTCAAGAAGGGTAGAAATACAAGAACACACACACATTCATGTATTTGTTACCTACTTGAGACCTCCGAAAAATGCCTACTTCTTTAGGACCACCCTTTCTAGATATATAAAGATGTGTATTTACAACATTAATTATATATACATACTATGCAAATATAAGAAAGCTTGTTGTGAGAAATGAGTTGGAATTTCATATGAAAAAGGTCACAATTTCACAAGAAAAACTTAGAATTTTGGCAGTATTATAATAAAAGTCGTAATTTTACTCAACGCAAGTCAACATTTTACAAAAAAAAACTGTAAATGTGTGCAATATTATGATAAAAGTTGGAATTTTACTCAATAACAGTCTCAATTTTACAAGAAAAGCTTAACATTTTGGCAATTTTATGAAAAGAGTCGTAATTTTACTTGACAAAAGTCACAATTTTCTAAGAAAACTTTAAAATGTTGGCAAAATTATAATAATAATCTGAATTCTACTTGGCAAAATTATGACAAAAGTCACTATTTTACAACAACAACAAAAAAAGGTAATATTGTGATGAGTCTGAACTTTATATGACAAATGTCACCATTTTGCATTAAAAAAGTAATAATTTTACATAAAAAAGGAATAATTTTACGAGAAAATATTGCAATATTACAGAAACAGAAAGAATATGAGAAATTGTTCACAATTTTATAAGAAAAAAGTCGACACATTGTGAGAAAAATGTTACAAAAAAACCCAAAAAATGAGTGCAATATTATGATAAAATTTGGAATTTTACTCAATAACAGTCTCAATTTTACAAGAAAAACTTAACATTTTGGCAATTTTATGAAAAGAGTCGTAATTTTACTTGACAAAGGTCACAATTTTCTAAGAAAACTTTAAAATGTTGGCAATATTATAATAATCTGAATTTCACTTGGCAAAATTATGACAAAAGTCACAATTTTACCCAACAAATGTCACTATTTTACAACAACAACAACAAAAAAAAGGTAATATTGTGATGAGTCTGAACTTTATATGACAAATGTCACCATTTTGCATTAAAAAAGTAATAATTTTACATAAAAAAGAAATAATTTTACGAGAAAATATTGCAATATTACAGAAACAGAAAGAATATATGAGGAAAAAGTCGACACGTGAGAAAAACACAGCTTTTAGTTATTTTTTGGTTTGTAATTGGTTTTTAATCTTCAATATTTACTTCAAGTTATAACAGTATGTCTCTATATACATACATACATATATATATATATATATATATATATATATATATATATATATATATATATATATATATATATATATATATATATATATATATTTTTTTTTTTTTTTTTTAATAAATTTTGGCCAAAGGGGGCGCATTTCAATTTCTGACACACACTTGCTATTTCGTATGTTGGCCAGAGGGGGAGCACTTTTAAAACCGACACAGAGTCAATTTGAAAAATCCCTCCGTTTTGGGACCACCCTAATTTTGATAGATTTCACCACCAGGGGTGCAAATGAGACATTCTCTACTAGATGCAATGATTTTCCGTATTGGACCATGATTTCGGTCCTAACTTGTTCACCGGTCCTCATATGGAAGGTACTTTTCCTTGTGTGCAATATTATGATAAAAGTTGGAATTTTACTCAATAACAGTCTCAATTTTACAAGAAAAGCTTAACATTTTGGCAATTTTATGAAAAGAGTCGTAATTTTACTTGACAAAAGTCACAATTTTCTAAGAAACTTTAAAATGTTGGCAATATTATAATAATAATCTGAATTTCACTTGGCAAAATTATGACAAAAGTCACAATTTTACTCAAAAAATGTCACTATTTTACAACAACAACAAAAGGTAATATTGTGATGGGTCTGAACTTTATATGACAAATGTCACCATTTTGCATTAAAAAAGTAATAATTTTACATAAAAAAGGAATAATTTTACGAGAATATATTGCAATATTACAGAAACAGAAAGAATATGAGAAATTGTTGCCAATTTTATAAGAAAAAAGTCGACACGTTGTGAGAAAAACACAGCTTTTAGTTATTTTTTTAATTTTTTGGTTTGTAATTGGTTTTTAATCTTCAATATTTACTTCAAGTTATAACAGTATGTCTCTATATACATACAGTATATATACACCGTATTTTTCGGAGTATAAGTCGCACCGGAGTATAAGTCGCACCTGCCGAAAATGCATAATAAAGAAGGGAAAAAACATATATAAGTCTCATTTTTTGGGGAAATTTATTTGATAAAACCCAACACCAAGAAGAGACATTTGAAAGGCAATTTAAAATAAATAAAGAATAGTGAACAACAGGCTGAATAAGTGTACGTTATATGAGGCATAAATAACCAACTGGTATGTTAACGTAACATATTATGGTAAGAGTCATTCAAATAACTATAACATATAGAACATGCTATACGTTTACCAAACAATCTGTCACTCCTAATCGCTAAATGAAATCTTATACGTCTAGTCTCTTACGTGAATGAGCTAAGTAATATTATTTGATATTTTACGGTAATGTGTTAATAATTTCAGACATAAGTCGCTCCTGAGTATAAGTCGCACCCCCGCCCAAACTATGAAAAAAACTGCGACTTATAGTCCGAAAAATACGGTATATATATATATTTTTTTTTTTTATAAATTTTGGCCAAAGGGGCGCATTTCAATTTCTGACACACACTTGCTATTTCGTATGTTGGCCAGAGGGGGAGCACTTTTAAAACCGACACAGAGTCAATTTGAAAAATCCCTCCTTTTTGGGACCACCCTCATTTTGATAGATTTCACCACCAGGGGTGCAAATGAGACATTCTCTATTAGATGCAATGATTTCCCGTATTGGGACCATGATTTCGGTCCTAACTTGTTCACCGGTCCTCTTATGGAAGGTACTTTTCCTTGTCGGTGTCTCAAGAAGGGTTGAAATACAAGAACACACACACACACACTTACGGGTCATAATGAGTGTGTCTTGCGTCTGGGAGCAGCAGGACTTGCCAAAGTGTTTCCGTGTCGCCCCAGACAGGCTGACTCTAATGACCCGGCCTGATGCTTCAAAGCGGCCTGCAGACGCTGTGATTAATGAATGAGAGCTGCTAATTTCAGCTTGTATGAAAAACTCTCCCTCTATAGTTAACATTCTTCGCTATTTTCAGGAAAAAGTTGTTTGAGGGAGATGTTGCGATAAAGACAGCATTTCATGTTTCACCAGCAGTTCCAACAGGATTAACTGCCGCTTTGCAGTGAATGATTGAAGCTGTTTGAACTTGAAGAAGCCAAAGTGCCGGGCAACAACTAAACAACTCCAGATCAGAAAGAACAAGAGAGCGCTCTCACTCACGAATGCTCAAACGACAGCATGGGAAGTATTTGTCCGAAGGAATCCATCGAACAATTAGAAATGCCTTTTTGTCAGATCACGCCTCCTTGGATCTGACCTGCAGGCATGGCGGCGACTCGCTGAGAACGTTAAGCACTTCCAGATTGAAGGTTGCCCTGTGGCACTCCAGGTTGCGTAATCAATCTCCGTCCGTGCGCCGAGGAACACATCAGGCCCTGAGCATGCAGCTATCTCATTAGGGCTCACAAGGCCCTCCATCACTTTCATGGATGTATATTTGATTTCATCAGCGTTATTAGGGAAGTGTGGGCCTGAAGTTTGTCAGGAGGGGGGAGGAGTTTCCTTTTTTTTTTTAGGTACATTTTCTCTGCAAAAGTCTGAGCTTTGTTGTTCTCATGACCTTTTTTAGTCATTCCAATACAGCCCAACTCTTATTGTGCATAAAATAGTCATGTTGACGTTACAGTTTGGTGAAAATCTGGATAAACGTTCAGCATAGGGAAACTTTAAACCTTCCACCTACACACAACTCAAAAACATACACGACTGTTTTTTTCACAATTGTAATGTTTCATTCATTCAAAGGGAGAATCCATTGCATATTGGTGAGGATCTGGATAAAGAGGCAGGAAAGAATATAAGTTAGTATCACTGTTTACGCCACAATGGTAAGGAAGCCCGCTATGAGATAAAAAGTCGAAATTACGAGATAAGAAAATCGAAATTATCAGAGAAAAAGTCAAAATGATTAGATAAGAAAGGTGAAATTATGAGATGAAGTCATAATTATGAGATAAACATTTGAAATGATATAAAGTCAAAGTTATGAGATGAAAACTCAAAATTATTAGATAAGAAAGTCGAAATGATGATATAAAGTCATAATTATGAGATAAAAACTCGAAATTATCAGAGAAAAAGTCAAAATTATTAGATAAGAAAGTTGAAATTTTGAGATGAAGTCATAATTATGAGATAAAATCTCAAAATTATGAGATAGGAAAGTCGAACTTATGATATAAAGTTATAATTATTAGATAAGAAAGTCATAATTGTGAGATAAAAACTGAAAATTATGAAGAAAGCCACAATTGTAAGATAAAAAGTCATAATTTTGAGATAAAAGTTAAAATTACAAGATAAGAAAGTCCAAATTATCAGAGAAAAAGTCATAATTATTAGAAAAGAAAGTTTAAATTATTAGATAAAAATTGGAAAAAATGATATAAAGTCAAGTTATGAGATGAAAACTCGAAATTATTAGATAACAAAGTCGAAATTATGATATAAAGTCATAATTATGAGATAAAAATTCGAAATGATCAGAGAAAAAGTCAAAATTATTAGATAAGAAAGTTGACATTTTAAGATGAAGTCCTAATTATGAGATAAAAACTCAAAATTATGAGATAAAAACTCACAATTATGAGATAAGAAAGTCGAAACTATGATATAAAGTCATAATTATGAGATAAGAAAGTCTAAATTATGATATAAAGTCATAATTATGAGATGAAAACTAGAAATTATTAGATAAAAATGTCCAAATTGTAAGATAAAAAGCCATAATTATGAGATACAAAAGTAAATATTATTAGATAAGAAAGTCATAATTATGAGATAAAAACTGAAAATGATGATTTAAGAAAGCCACAATTGTAAGATAAAAAGTAATAATTATGAGATAAAAAGTCGAAATTATGAGATAAAAGTTAAAATTACAAGACAAGTCCAAATTATCAGAGAAAAAGTCATAATTATTAGATAAGAAAGTTGAAATTATGAGATGAAGTCATAATATATGAGATAAAAAATTTAAATGATGATATAAAGTCAAAGTTATGAGATGAAAACTCTAAATTATTAGATAAGAAAGTCAAAACTATGATATAAAGTCATAATTATGAGATAAAAACTCGAAATTATCCGAGAAAAAGTCAAAATTATTAGATAAGAAAGTTGAAATTTTAAGATGAAGTCATAATTATGAGATAAAAACCCAAAATTATGAGATAAAATCTCAAAATTATTAGATAAGAAAGTCGAAATTATGATATAAAGTCATAATTACGAGATGAAAACTCAAAATTATTAGATAAGAAAGTCCAAATTGTGAGATAAAAAGCCATAATTATGAGATACAAAAGTAAATATTATTAGATAAGAAGACATAATTATGAGATAAAAACTGAAAATCATGAGTTAAGAAAGCCAAAAAGTCGAAATTATGAGATAAAAGTAAAAATTACAAGATAAGAAAGTCACAATTATCAGAGAAAAAGTCATAATTATTAGAAAAGAAAGTTGAAATTATTAGATGAAGTCATAATTATGAGATAAAAACTCAAAATTATCAGATAACTCAAAATTATGAGATAAGAAAGTCAAACTTATGATATGAAGTCATAATTATGAGATTAGAAAGTCGAAATTATGATAAAAAGTCATAATTATGAGATGAAAGTTAAAATTACAAGATAAGAAAGTCACAATGATCAGAGAAAAAGTCATAATTATTAGATAGGAAAGTTGAAATTATGAGATGAAGTCATAATTATGAGAAAAAAACTCAAAATGATCAGAGAAAAAGTCAAAATTATTAGATAAGAAAGTAAGTAAGAAAGTAATTATGAGATGAAAACTTGAAATTATTAAATAAGAAAGTCATAATTATGAGATAAAAAACTGAAAATTATGATTTAAGAAAGCCAAAATTGTAAGATAAAAAGTCATAATTATGAGATAAGAAAGTCATAAATTTGAGATTTTTAAAAAGTCGAATAATGAGATAAAAGTTAAAATTATGAAATAAGAAACTCGAAATCATGAGACAAAAAAATCATAATAATGAAATAAAAAGTACATATCATGAGATAAGTCGAAGTTGTAAGATAAAAGTCATAATTATGAGATACAAAAGTAGATACCGGTACTATTAGATAAGAAAGTCATAATTATGAGATAAAAACTGAGTTAAGAAAGCCAAAATTGTAAGATAAAAAGTCATAAATATGAGGTAAGAAAGTCATAAATATGAGATAAAAGTAAACATTATGAAATAAGAAAGTCGAAAATATGAGACAAAAAAATCACAATAATGAAATAATTATGATTATAGATATGAGAAAAGTCGAAATTGTAATATAAAAAAGTCATAATTATGACATACAAAAGTAGATACTATTAGATAAGAGAGTCATAATCATCAGATAAAAATTATGAGTTAAAGTAACATTTTTAAGGTAAAAAGTCATATATATGAGATACAAAGGTAGATATTAGATAAGAAAGTCATATTGAGATATATGAGATATGAGATAAAAAAAATCATAATTATGAGGTTAAAAACTGAAAATGATGGGTTAAGAAAGTCGAAATTGTAAAATAAAAAGTCATAATTATGAGATAAAATATCGGACTTAATTTACATCTGATAACTATGAATGAAAGAGGCTTGGTGGTACGGTGGAGAGTCTGATCTCTACTAGTCATTTATCCTGGTCAAGTATGGATAAAACTACATCAAACCACCGCATACCCAGCTGCAAAAATCACCTTTGGTCGAGTTGGTCATATTAGTTTTACATTGGACTAATTAATGGTTGTCAATTAGTTTTACATTGGACTAATTAATGGTTGTCAATTAGTTTTATATTGGACTAATTAATGGTTGTCAATTAGTTTTATGTTGGACTAATTAATGGTTGTCAATTAGTTTTATATTGGACTAATTAATGGTTGTCAATGAGTTTTATACTGGACTAATTAATGGTTGTCAATGAGTTTTATATTGGACTAATTAATGGTTGTCAATTAGTTTTATATTGGACTAATGGTTGTCAATGAGTTTTATATTGGACTAATTAATGGTTGTCAATGAGTTTTATATTGGACTAATTAATGGTTGTCAATTAGTTTTATATTGGACTAATTATTGATTGTCTGTTAGTTTTATATTGGACTAATTAATAGTTGTCAATTAGTTTTATGGTGTACTAATTATTGATTGTCAATTAAGTTTATATTAGACTAATTAATGGTTGTCAATTAGTTTTATATTGGACTACTTAATGATTGTCAATGAGTTTTATATTGGACTAATTAATGGTTGTCAATTAGTTTTATATTGGACTAATTAATGGTTGTCAATGAGTTTTATATTGACTAATGAATCGTTGTCAATTAGTATTATATTGGACTAATTAATGGTTGTCAATTAGTTTTATATTGGACTAATTATTGATTGTCAATTAGTTTATATTGGACTAATTAATGGTTGTCAATTAGTTTTATATTGGACTAATTAATGGTTGTCAATTTTATATTGGACTAATTATTGATTGTGATTTAGTTTTATATTGGACTACTTAATGGTGGTCAATTAGTTTTATATTGCATTAATTATTGGTTGTCAATTAGTTTTATATTGGACTAATTGATTGTCAACTAGTTTTATATTGGACTAATTAATAGTTGTCAATTATTTTTATATTGGACTAATTAATGGTTGTCAATTAGTTTTATATTGGACTAATTAACGGGTGTCAGTTTTATATTGGACTAATTAATGGCTGTCAATTAGTTTTATATCGGACTAATTAATGGTTGTCAAGTTTTATATTTGACTAATTAATGGTTGGCAATTAGTTTGATATTGGACTACTTAATGGTGGTCAATTAGTTTTATATTGGACTAATAAATGGTTGTCAATTAGTTTTATATTGGACTAATTAATGGTTGTCAATTAGTTTTATATTGGACTAATTAATGGTTGTCAATTAATTTTATATTGGACTAATTATTGATTGTGATTTAGTTTTATATTGGACTAATTAATGGTGGTCAATTAGTTTTATATTGCACTAATTATTGGTTGTCAATTAGTTTTATATTAGACTAATTATTGATTGTCAATTAGTTTTATATTTGACTAATTAATGGTTGTCAATTATTTTTATATTGGACTAATTAATGGTTGTCAATTAGTTTTATATTGGACAAATTAACGGGTGTCAATTAGTTTTATATTGGACTAATTAATGGTTGTCAATTATTTTTATATTGGACTAATTAATGGTTGTCAATTAGTTTTATATTGGACAAACTAACGGGTGTCAATTAGTTTTATATTGGACTAATTAATGGCTGTCAATTAGTTTTATATTGGACTAATTAATGGTTGTCAATAAGTTTTATATTTGACTAATTAATGGTTGGCAATTAGTTTGATATTGGACTACTTAATGGTGGTCAATTAGTTTTATATTGGACTAATTACTGTTTGTTAATTAGTTTTATATTGGACTAATTACTGTTTGTCAATTAGTTTTATATTGGACTAATTAACGGGTGTCAATTAGTTTTATATTGGACTAATTAATGGCTGTCAATTAGTTTTATATTAGACTAATTAATGGTTGTCAATTATTTTTATATTGGACTAATTAATGGTTGTCAATTAGTTTTATATTGGACTAATAAATGGTTGTCAATTAGTTTTATATTGGACTAATTATTGGTTGTCAATTAATTTTATATTGGACTAATTAATGGGTGTCAATTAGGTTTAATGTTGGACTAATTAATGGTTGTCAATAAGTTTTATATTGGACTAATTAATGGTTGTCAATAAGTTTTATATTGGACTAATTAATGGTTGTCATTTAGTTTTATATTGGACTAATCAATGGTTGTCAATACGTTTTATATTGGACTAATTAATCGTTGTCAATTAGTTTTATATTGGACTAATTATTGGTTTTCAATTAGTTTTATATTGGACTAATTAATGCTTGTCAATTAGTTTTATATTAGACTAATTATTGATTGTCAATGAATTTTATATTGGACTAGTTAATGGGTGTCAATTATTTTATATTGGACTAATTAATGGTTGTCAATTAGTTTTATATTGGACTAATAAATGGTTGTCAATTAGTTGTATATTGGACTAATTAATTGTGGTCAATTAGTTGTATATTAGACTAATTATTGATTGTCAATTAATTTTATATTGGACTAATTAATGGTTGTCAATTAGATTTATATTGGACTAATTAATGGTTGTCAATTAGTTTTATATTGGACTAATTGGTTGTCAATAAATTTTATATTGGACTAATTAATGGGTGTCAATTATGTTTGAACTCAATTGTGACATCTGAACTAGGGTTGTCAAAAGTATCAATACTTGGACACCACGTGGATACCAACACGACGTTGATACCAGCTTTTTGTCCGTATGATTAGTACTGCCATTTGTGCAACACAGCTTCTTTTGGCACATTGTAGGAATAAAATGAACAAAGAAAACAGTAATGAAAGAAAGCTGAAATGTTGATAGCAACAATGACTAAAAGATGTGTCTATAAATAATCTAGTACTCACTTATTTCAGTACAAATGACATGATGACGTCACGCCATGTTGAAATAATAGGAAGAACATTATTGTTTGTTTTGTTTTTGTACTTGGACGCTCTCTGCCACTGTTGTTCTTTTAGAAAGTGAAATAATTTAGTATGCATGTTGTTTATCAGCATATTTATAAGCACTTGGTTGTTTGTTTTGATATACTATGTTGAGGATATATTGTTGTTCTCTATAGAAAGTAAAATAGTTGACTATAGATGTTGGTTATCAGCATATTTATGCAAAACCCAAAACCAGTGAAGTTGGCACGTTGTGTAAATGGTAAATAAAAACACTGATTTTGCAAATCCTTTTCAACTTATATTCAATTGACTGCAAAGACAAAATATTTAATGTTCAAACTCGAAAAGTTTGTTATTTTTTGCAAATATTAGCTTGGAATTTGATGCCTGCAACATGTTTCAAAAAAGCTGGCACAAGTGGCAAAAAAGACTGAGAAAGTTGAGGAATGCTCATCAAACACTTATTTGGAACATCCCACAGGTGAACAGGCTAATTGGGAACAGGTGGGTGCCATGATTGGGTATAAAAGCAGCTTCCATGAAATGCTCAGTCATTCACAAACAAGGATGGGGCGAGGGTTACCACTTTGTGAACAAATGCGTGAGTAAATTGTCCAACAGTTTAAGAACAACATTTCTCAACCAGCTATTGCAAGAAATTCAGGGATTTCACCATCTACGGTCTGTAATATCATCAAAAGGTTCAGAGAATTTGGAGAAATCAATGCATGTGACTTCAGTGTGTAAAGGATATCACCACATGGGCTCAGGAACACTTCAGATAACCACTGTCAGTAACTACAGTTTGTCGCTATATCTCAGGCATGTGATTTGACCACAATGAAAAAGACTGAAAAAATTTCCGAGGGTCTGGGGGACGAAGGTCCCCAGCCAGGTCCAGGGCGGTGCCCTGGTGGGGGGAAAAGGGGGGCGATGCCCCCCGAAGCTCCTGGTTTTTCACCAATTTAACATGCTAAAATTAACAAAGACAGCACCATTTGAAGAAAATGTTTTAGTGTTTAAAGACATGAAAACATCATTAATAGAACATACCTTGCTTCAAGTTGTTTCATATGTTTTTGGCGTTTCGCATGTACTTCCAAAGCCTTGAAACCTAGTGATCCATAGTCAATATTATCATGACACCACTTGCACAAAACCTTTCCGGTACGATCGATTTTCCGAATAAAATCACCGAACAAAGTCGTAACGTCCTTCTTCCCAACAGTATCAGTGATTTCCCTTTCCATCCAGTCCCATCGAAACTTATTTTTGACATGTTTATCAATTTCTTTTACTCGTAAAGCGTCCTTTCTCTCGAGAACCGACATCGTTTACATATGGAAAATGAATGATGACGTTATTAACGTCATTATTCATAACAGATGTCCTGATTGGTCACAAGGAACATATCGACCAATCAACTACGGCGTAATATAAACTACGTCTCGAATCTTGATTTAGGGTCGGAAAAAAAACCGGAAAAACGGGAGATAATTTTTTTTTTCCCCCCGAGATTAAAAAAGACGGAATTTCGACTTTAGACGGAAAAATCCCATGCCTGATATCTGTAAGTGCAAGTTAAAACTCTACTATGCAAAGCCATTTATCAACAACACCCAGAAACGCCGCCGGCTTCGCTAGGCCCGAGCTAATCTAAGATGGACTGATGCAAAGTGGAAAAGTGTTCTGTGGTCTGACGAGTCCACATTTCAAATTGTTTTTGGAAACTGTGGACGTCGTGTCCTCCGGACCAAAGAGGAAACGAACCATCCGGACTGTTAGGCGCAAAGTTGAAAAGCCAGCATCTGTGATTGTATGGGGGTGTTCTAGTGCCCAAGGTATGGGTAACTTACACATCTGTGAAGTTACCAATAATGCTGAAAGGTACATACACGTTTTGGAGCAACATATGTTGCCATCCAAGCAACGTTATCATGGGCGCCCCTGCTTATTTCAGCAAGACAATGCCAAGCCACGTGTTACACCAGCGTGGCTTCGTAGCAAAAGAGTGCGGGTACTAGACTGGCCTGCCTATAGTCCAGATCTGTCTCCCATTGAAAATGTGTGGTGCATTATGAAGCCTAAAATACCACAACGAGAGACCCCGGACTGTTGAACAACTTAAGCTGTACATCAAGCAAGAATGGGAAAGAATTCCCATGAAAAGCTTAAAAACTTGGTCTCCTCAGTTCCCAAACGTTTACTGAGTGTTGTTAAAAGGAAAGGCCATGTAACACAGTGGTAAAAATGCCCCTGTGACAACTTTTTTATGATGTGTTGCTGCCATTAAATTGTCATTTTAGGATTATTTGCAAAAAAAACATTAAGTTTCTCAGTTCGAAAATTAAATATCTTTGATAAACTATGTTGAAGCTATATTGTTGTTCTTTATATAAAGGGAAAAAGTTGACAATAGATATTGTTTATCAGCATATTTGTAAACACTTCATTGTTTGTTTTGATGTACTATGTTGAGGATATATTGTTGGAATGTTTAGTTAGTCAACAATGGGCAGCTGATACGGTAATTTGAGTTCTGTGCGAAAAGATTAGAGCATAGTGATCTTAAAGATTTGACAGTTTTAAATCGTTTTAATAAAGTAGTGAATTTAAAAGTGATTTTCATTTTTATCGTGGTATGGAATAAGTATCAAAATGGCTAGGCGCAGGTATCGGTATCGACGACTGATATTCTAGTATCGTGACAGCCCGAGTTTAAACAGAGTTAGTTCGTCTGAACACTGCTGCCACCTATCTGGAGGCGTGTGTATCGCTCAAGCATGAATAAAAGGCTAACAAAGTACCCCCTGCCAATGTACTGATATATATTATTACGATAGTGTTTGTATAATGACAATATCGACTTGTGGTTTAATTGCTATATGTCGTCAGCATTTTGTGTTTATCTCTGGAAGTGAATTAAACTAAAGGTTAAAGAAAATGGTAAAATTTGGATGTTTTTTTTAATGGTAAATATGCCTCAAAACTCAAACAACAATGTGTAACTCAAGCTACCATATTTATTGTTTTCTCTAGTTTATGCCCCACAGAAGAGGAGGACATGTCAGGATTTATGTCACAAATATTTGGGCCGGTGCGGCGCTACGCCTGCTGTCTCTGCATCCTGGGGTCCCGCTTCAAGCCAAGCGTGTGGAGAAAGCGAGAGGAAGACATAAAGAGTGTCTGGCTCATCAGTACAGTGAGAATAATAATAATAATGGATTAGATTTATATAGCGCTTTTTTTATCGACTGCATGATGATGAATTCTATGAAAAATATCCACGCTGGGTGGGAGGACTTCCTGTGATTACACGGTGATGGATGTCTATTTACACTCCTGTGATTGCTCAGAGTCTACGTCAAACGTTGATACAGGTTTACGACGGCGACGCTCAGAGTCTGGAACAACTTCATTTTTATATTATTTCCTGTAGCTTTTGAAATCGGACCAATTTGGAAGTCAACCAACGTCACGGAAAAGCGTGTGTTCAACTTTGGAGGCAGCGCTGGATGCTTGGTTTTCATGGCGGACCACCCAAACCCTGACCCCACCTGCACACTGCAGGTTTCATGTGCACACACCGTGTGTCCTCTCGGCCGCTGTAAAGAACTTTTCTGTACGTCTTGCCCAGTGGGATCAAAATATTGATCATGTCACATATCAGAGTTTCTATACATTCCACACAAATAGATCACCCTCGCTTTTAAACACATTATGATGGGACTGGATTTTGAAACTTCCACTTACACAAAGTCCAAAATATACATGACAGTTTTTTTCACGATTGTCATATTTTGATTAAATTAATTCATTTTATTAATTCAAAGGAATGATCTATTGCATATTGGTGAGAATCTGGATCTGGAAAGGCAGGAAAGAATAGAAATGATTATCACTGTTTGAGTCACAATGTTATGGAAAAAAAATAAAAATACCCCAATAGTAAGTCATAATTATGATATTAAAAAGTTAAAATGATGAGATAAAAAGTATATATTATGAGATACAAACTCAACATTATGAGATAAGAAAGTCATGATTATGAGATAAAAAGTCAATATTATGAGATAAAACTCAGTATTATGAGATAAGAAAGTCGAAAATATGCGATAAAAAAATCAAAATTATGAGATAAGAAAGTCGAAATTATGAGATATGTCAAAATTATGACATAATTATGAGATAAAAAGTCCAAATTATGAGATAAAAAATCAAAATTATGAGAAAAAAGTCATAATTATGACTTATTATGTCATAATTATAAAAAGTAATATATGACATAAAAAAATCATAATTATGACTTATTACGTCATAATTATAAAAAGTCATATATGACATAAAAAGTCATAATTATGATTTAAAAAATTCAAAATTATGAAATTAAACTCCGCATTATGAGATAAGAAAGTCATAATTAAGAGATAAAAACTCATAACTATGAGTTAAAAAGTCAAAATTATGAGATAAAAAGCCAACATTATGAGATTAAAAGTCATAACTATGAGATTTTTTTTTAAAAAGTCAAAATTATGAGATAAAAAGCCAATATTATGAGATAGAAAGTCATAACTATGAGATTTTTTAAAAAAAGTCCAAATTATGAGATAAAAAGTCATAATTATGAGACAAAGATGTAAAATTATGAGATAAAAAAGTCCAAATTATGAGATAAGAAAGTCATAATTATGAGATAAAAATCGAAATTATGAGATAAAAAGTCATAACTATGAAATGAAAAGTCATAACTATGAGCTAAAGTCGAAATTATGAGATAAGAAAGTCAATATTATGAGATGAAAAGTCATAATTATGAGACAAAAAGTGATAATTATGAGAGAAAGTGATAATTATGAGATAGAAAGTGATAATTATGAGATAGAAAGTGATAATTATGAGATAGAAAGTAATAATTATGAGATACAAGTGATAATTATGAGATAAAAGTGATAATCATGAGACAGAAAGTGATAAATATGAGACAGAAAGTGATAATCATGAGACAGAATGTGATAATTATGAGATAAGTGATAATTATGAGATAAACGTAATAATTATGAGATAAAAGTGATAATTATGAGACAGAAAGTGATAATTATGATATAGAGTGATAATTATGAGACTGAAAGTGATAATTATGAGACAGAAAGTGATAATTATGAGAGAAAAGTGATAATTATGAGATAGAAAGTAATAATTATGAGATACAAGTGATAATTATGAGATAAAAGTGATAATTATGAGACAGAAAGTGATAAATATGAGACAGAAAATGATAATTATGAGATAAAAGAGATAATCATGAGACAGAATGTGATAATTATGAGATAAAAGTGATAATTATGAGATAAACGTGATAATTATGAGATAAAAGTGATAATTATGATATAGAAAGTGATAATTATGAGATAGAAAGTGATAATTATGAGATAGAAAGTGATAATTATGAGACTGAAAGTGATAATTATGAGATAGAAAGTGATAATTATGGGACATAGTGATAATTATGAGATAGAAAGTGATAATTATGAGATAGAAAGTGATAATTATGAGATAAAAGTGATAATTATGGGACAGAAAGTGATAATTATGAGATAGAAAGTGGTAATTATGAGATAGAAATTCAATATTATTGATTATAGTTCAATGTCGTCCAGTAGATGACAACATTCATGGTAGAAGATCACATGTAATAAAATTATGTACTTTATGTTTCTCTTGCACATTCCTCAGTAAATTCACCAAAACGTCACCGTGGAGTTATTGAGTCTGTTTAGTGGATTGGAGAGCTAGCTTGCGCAGCGAGTGGGTCCATGACGATGACTTCTGTTTTGTTTGATCAACCATTTTACTGCCGTGTTACAGACACCCTTTGGAAACAATAAACAAGAAACAAGAAACGTTTATTAAATATTTTGTATCAGTATACATCTGTGGCTTATAGTTTGTAAACTTTTTTAATTTATTCTAATGTTTGGTGGCTGTGGCTTAAAAACCGCTCTATAGCCTGTAATATATATATATATATATATATATATATATATATATATATATATATATATATATATATATATATATATATACGTATATGTATATATATATATATATATACACACGTGTATGTATATATATATATATATATATATACATATATATATATATATATATATATACACACGTATATATATATATATATATATATAAATATATATATATATATATATATATATATATATATATATATATATATATATATATATATATATATATATATATATATACGTATATATATATATATACGTATATATATATATATATATACGTATATATATATATATATATATATATATATATATGTATATATATATATACACACGTGTATATATATATATATATATATATATATATATATATACACACACACGTATATATATATATATATATACCGTATTTTTCGGGGTATAAGTCGCACCTGCCGAAAATGCATAATAAAGAAGGAAAAAAACATATATAAGTTGCACTGGAGCCCGGGCCAAACTATGAAAAAAACTGCGACTTATAGTCCGAAAAATACGGTACTGTGTATATATATATATATATATATATATATATATATATATATATATATATATATATATATATATAATACAGGCTATAGAGCGGTATTTAAGCCACAGCCACCAAACATTAGAATGTATGTATGTATACCCATATTAAAAATAGTAATAATTCTGCATGGACAAAAACTTTTTTTCCCCTGTCGAATAAAGAAAAAAATATATATTTCCAAAAATGTTAACGTTTATAAGCTGTGTTATGTTTTGTGACTCCAGACTATTTTTCTTTTCCATGGAAAAGTTGGCATAATGGCTAACTGGTCTCGAGTATCAAAAACAGACATTTTTAGGGTTTTTTATGCGTACGTCCATTATTCATGTTTTTTTTTCTGTTCAGGGGGGTCTTGAAATGTAACTCTTGCAAATAATCACCTGAATTTTAATGTTCTTTCTAGGGAGTGAAAGCTGAAATATGACATATGGGTAGTAAATTTAATATTTACTACAAATGTTTGCCTGTGAGGTCAACGTCAACAACAACAACAACATAGCCACAGAGCCCCCTGCCAGCTGAAACAAACCAGACCACACATCATCCACACACATCCTGCCGGCTGGCTGTACCTAACCCTCAGCGGGGCCGCTGACCCCCTGACCTCCTGACCCCTGACTGCAGGAAGTGAAAGCTGTGGCGGCGTGAAGTTTAAGTGAGTCGCCGCTCTCATGTGGCTTTAAGAGGCTGTTTCACGACACGCTTTCTTTCACACGCTGCCTGCTGCACATGTGTCACATGACTCATGGGACGGCCAACAGGAGAAGACGTCAAGTGGGATCTAAGAGAGGAGCTCCGCCTGTGTGGTGCAGGCCTGACACATTGCAAGCACATGGGGGAGTGAGTCAGTGTGTCACTGAGTCACTCGCCAGTTTTCTTCTTCTTCAAGTCCTGACGAACAACAGAGAAAACACAAACAATGAGAGAGAAAACACAAACAATGAGAGAGAAAACACAAACAATTAGAGCGATAACACAAACAATTAGAGCGAAAACACAAACAATGAGAGCGATAACACAAACAATGAGAGAGAAAACACAAGCAATGAGAGAAAAAACACAAACAATGAGAGAGAAAACACAAACAATGAGAGAGAAAACACAAACAATGAGAGCGATAACACAAACAATGAGAGAGAAAACACAAGCAATGAGAGAGAAAACACAAACAATGACAGAGAAAACACAAACAATGACAGAGAAAACACAAACAATAAGAAAGAAGACACAAACAATGACAGAGAAAACACAAACAATAAGAAAGTAGACACAAACAATGACAGAGAAAACACAAACAATGACAAAGTAAACACAAACAATAACAGAGAAAACACAAACAATAAGAAAAAAAAAAACAATGACAGAGAAAACAAACAATAAGAAAAAAAAAACAATGACAGAGAAAACACAAATAATGAGAAAGAAAACACAAACAGTGACAGAGAAAACAAACAATGACAGAGAAAACACAAACGACAGAAAAAACACAAACAAACTACAGAGAAAACAAACAAACGACAGAGAAAACAAACAAACGACAGAGAAAACACAAACAATGACAGAGAAAACACAAACAATGAGAAAGAAAACACAAACAATGACAGAGAAAACACAAACAATAACAGAGAAAACACAAACAATAAGAAAGAAAACTAACAATGACAGAGAAAACAAATAATAAGAAAGAAAACAATGACAGAGAAAACACAAATAATGAGAAAGAAAACACAAACAATGACAGAGAAAACAAACAATGACAGAGAAAACACAAACGACAGAAAAAACACAAAAACGACAGAGAAAACAAACAAACGACAGCGAAAACACAAACAAACGACAGAGAAAACAAACAATGACAGAGAAAACACAAACAATGACAGAGAAAACACAAACGACAGAGAAAACACAAATAATGAGAGAAAACACAAACAAAGAAAGAGAAAACACAAACAATGACAAAGAAAACAAACGTCAGAGAAAACACAAACAATGACAGAGAAAACACAAACAACGACAGAGAAAACACAAATAAGGACAGAGAAAACACAAATAATAACAGAGAAAATACAAACAAAGAGAAAACACAAACAATGACAAAGAAAACAAACGTCAGAGAAAACACAAACAATGATAAAGAAAACAGAAACGGCAGAGACAACACAAACAATGAAAGAGAAAACACAAACAATGACAGAGAAAACACAAACAATGAAAGAGAAAACACAAACAATGTTAGAGAAAACAAACAATGACAGTGAAAACACAAACAATGACAGAGAAAACACAAACGATGACAGAGAAAACACAAACGATGACAGAGAAAACACAAACCATGACAGAGAAAACACAAACAATGAAAGAGAAAACACAAACAATGAAAGAGAAAACACAAACAATGACAGAGAAAACAAAAACAATAATTGAGAAAACACACACAATGATAGAGAAAACACAAACAATGACAGAGAAAACACAAACAATGATAGAGAAAACAAAAACAATAATTGAGAAAACACACACAATGATAGAGAAAACACAAACAATGACAGAGAAAACACAAACAATGAAAGAGAAAACGAACAATGACAGAGAAAACAAACGACAGAGAAAACACAAACAAATGACAGAAAACAAACAACGACAGAGAAAACACAAACAATGACAGAGAAAAAACAAACAGAAAAAAAACAAATAATGACAGAGAAACACAAACAACGACAGAGAAAACACAAACAATGACAGAGAAAAAACAAACAACAGAGAAAAAACAAATAATGACAGAGAAACACAAACAACGACAGAGAAAACACAAACAATGACAGAGAAAACACAAATAATGAGAGAGAAAACACAAACAATTACGGGGAAAACACAAACAACGACAGAGAAAACACAAACAATGAAAGAGAAAACACAAATAATGAGAGAGAAAACACAAACATTTACGGGGAAAACACAAACAATTACGGGGAAAACAAAAAACGACAGAGAAAACACAAACAACGACAGAATGTCCTCAGGTTTGCGTTCATTGTTTTTCTGTCCCACGTTTACATTCATTGTTTGTCAACTGACCAAAGATGCAGCACACGTTATACAACAATGATTCCTTAGGTATTCAATATGGCGGCCCTGCAGCGTCTAAGCGTAGGAGTTTTGGCCATTAGTTGAACTTGTGATGGTTAGTTCAGGCTCATTTCTGGATCTGTTTTTTCAGCTATCAGTGGATCGTAGTTTTAAGAAGAACGGTCAAATAACAACAGGACTGTAAAATAAAAACTACATTAAAAAAAACACATTCATGTTCAAACATTTTAGGATACATAAGTTCATTTATATTTAAAAAATTTTTGTTTTACTTGTGAATAAAATGGAAAAATATCAATATTTTGACACGTTTTGGGGAGGTTTAGAGGGAATCAAAGTCGCAAATCTGCAGAAATTAAGCAGGTTTTGCCCTTTTTGGTTATGTTGGGGGGTAAATCATATGATTGGATATTTGTTTCATATTTTATTTTTAGCATTAATGCCAGCACAAAACAAACATTTTTAGGAAATTATTTATTTTTTACGCAAATAAGTTTAGATATTTGTGTAGGTTTTTTGAGGGTGTTTGTATTTCCTCACAATTTGGAGAAAAAAATCTTACATTATTTTATTTTTTAAAGCAACACGTATATTTTCAATCAATCAATCAATGTTTATTTATATAGCCCTAAATCACAAGTGTCTCAAAGCCACAACGACGGTACAGAGCCCACATAAGGGCAAGGAAAAACTTACCCCAGTGGGACGTCGATGTGAATATGTGGGTAACCCCCCCTCTAGGGGAGACTGCAATGGATGTCGAGTGGGTCGATATTTTATGTTCATTGTTTTTTTGTTGTTGTTTTCAAAGACAAATTCATCAAAAATTGCAGCTATTAATTTATTTTGTTCTCTTTGGTTGAATACATTGAAAACCTAAATTTGGAAATATTTTGAGTCTTGACTTTTCAATTTCTGTCAGGGCTTGGGATGGAGCCTACCACAGGTGCACTCGGGTGGAAGGCAGAGAACACCCTGGACAAGTCAAAATTCAAAGAATCCTTATCATTTATGACTTTGTTTTTAAAAAAAAACACACTTTTTTAAAATATATTTTTGTTTGCGTGTGTATTTTAAGTATTTTCTCAAAATTAAGAGAAAAATAATGGATGAAAAAAAAAAAGAAAAGAAAAAAATATATATATATATATATATATATATAAATAATAATTAATTATTAATTATATTTGGAGTTTTGTACAGAAAATACTGCAATATATATATATATATATATATATATACACACATTTGGGTGTGTGTATATAAAGATAAACATATACATATATATATATACATACATACATATATATATATATATATATATATATATATATACAGAGAGAGAGAGAGAGAGAGGGAAAGAGAATAATATATATATATATATATATATATATATATATATATATATATATATATATATATATATATATATAAAATTCTGTTGCAGTATTTTCTTTTTAGCATGACTGCTTGTACACAACTCTTCAAAAAATATTTGAAAAAACAAAATGTTATGTGAAGATATATTTTTGTGAGTTTTTTGGCCTTAATAACAGAACAAAACATTTAACATGAATAAAAAAATAGCAAAAAATAAATAAATTATAATTAGTCATAGAATAATGTGGAGACAAATTGTGGTTTTTAGCTTGAATACATTGAACTCCAATTGGGGTGGAGAGCGGGGGGTTAGGGGTTTAAACCATGTGCAAAATGAAAAGAAAATTTGTATTAATTTTAATCGAGGAAGAAAGAAAGAAAAATACCCAAAATGTGCCAAAAAAATTCAATTTTGTTATTTCTGTGTGAAAAAAATATTCTTTTAAATTGATCTCAATTATTCATATATTTCTATGCTTTATTTGATTGTTTGGAAGTGAAACCAAGGGTTCCCTGCATAGGAACAAATGGAAATGGTCCTGGGACGTTGTGACAGATGAAGGTCACATGTAAGACTTCCTGACAAGCACCTTTTCCTCCAAACACACATCAACACTAAAAACTTCACATCGACACTAAAAACGTCACCGACGCTCTCCCCATCCTCCTCCTCCTCAGCGTCCATTTCACGCCGCCGCCAAATAAACACTCGGTGCAGCCCATAAAGCTCGTCTGCAGGTTACACTGACCCATCACTAAGCAGCTGGCAGCTGAAAGCAACACCATCAAGAAGCCATCCAACATGGCCAATGTTGTCCCAGCAAACACGCGCTGACAAATGACGGCTCTCAGCAGCGCCGAGAAAACACAAAAACATCTCCCGACAATCAGGAGGCGCTCACACAAACACCATGGCAACACCAAGGTGAGCGCTCGTCTTACCAGATGTCCCACGGAGACGCGCGCCCGAAAGGTCAGAGGCCGGCGACCCACGCGGCGTCATGGTCCGTCCGCCGCCGCGTGTCATCTTTTCACGCCCTGTCGTCACAGCGGGAAGGACTTCCCAGCTGGCTGTCTCCTCAGAGCATGGAGACGGCTTGAAGAATCCATCTGGGCCTGGCCGGCTGGAGGCGCCTCCTCCTGGCTTCCTGGGGCAGGACTCTGGCCTCGGCCCTCCACACTTGCACAAGCTGGGCCCCCTGGAGGGTAAACATCCATGAGTGATGTTCTCCTCAGTACTGTTTGGATTTCAGGGTCATTCAGAACTAAATGTTTGATAGAATTAGCAATCCAGATCAGGGGTGTTCGAACATCTTGCCTCCAAGGGCCAGATCTGAGGTCTGAGGGCCACAGTGAGGAATGTAGAAACATTTATAAATATAAAAGGTCGTAGAGATTGTCACCAAGTCACATGACTAACTCAGTCTATTGCATCTTTTGTGTCCATTTTAACCTTTAAAACCTTCAAAAAGATAATTTTCTGAAGATTTTTGACATTCCCAGAAGTTGTTCTATAACAAGATCCTCACAGATTTCTGTCCTCACGTTTATGTTCATTGTTTTTCTGTCCTCACATTTATGTTCATTGTTTTTCTGTCCTCATATTTACATGCATTGTTTTTGTACCCTCACGTTTACGTTCATTGCTTTTCTGTCCTCACGTTTATGTTCATTGTTTTTCTGTCCTCACGTTTATGTTCATTGTTTTTCTGTCCTTACGTTTATGTTCATTGTTTTTGTACCCTCACGTTTATGTTCATTGTTTTTCTGTCCTCACGTTTATGTTCGTTGTTTTTCTGTCCTTACGTTTATGTTCATTGTTTTTCTGTCCTCACGTTTATGTTCATTGTTTTTCTGTCCTCACGTTTACGTTCATTGTTTTTCTGTCCTCACTTTTATAGTCATTGTTTTTCTGTCTTCACGTTTATGTTCATTGTTTTTCTGTCCTCACGTTTATGTTCATTGTGTTTCTGTCTTCACGTTTATGTTCATTGTTTTTCTGTCCACATATTTACATGCAGTTTTTCTTTCCTCACGTTTATGTTCATTGTTTTTCTGTCCTCACGTTTATGTTCATTGTTTTTCTGTCCTCACATTTACAGTTATTGTTTTTCTGTCCTCGCGTTTACATTTGTTTTTCTACCCTCACCTTTACGTTCATTGTTTTTCTGTCCTCACGTTTACGTTCATTGTTTTTCTGTCCTCACGTTTACGTTCATTGTTTTTCTGTCCTCACGTTTACATTCATTGTTTTTATGTTCTCGCGTTTACGTTCTTTGTTTTCCTGTCCTCACGTTTACGTTCATTGTTTTTCTGTCCTCACGTTTACGTTCATTGTTTTCCTGTCCTCACGTTTACTTTCATTGTTTTTCTGTCCTCCCGTTTACATTTTGTTTTTCAGTCCTCATGTTGGCGTTCATTGTTTTTCTGTTCTCACGTTTACGTTCATTGTTTGTCAACTGACCAAAGATGCAGCACACATTATTAAACAATGATTCCTTAGGTATTCAATATGGCGGCCCTATAGCGTCTAAAGGTATGAGTTTTGGCCATTAGTTGAACTTGTGATGGTTAGTTCAGGCTCATTTCTGGGTCTGTTTTTTCAGCTTTCAGTCGATCGTGGTTTTACGAAGAACGTACTGTAAAATAAAAACTACATTAAAAAAAAACACATTTATGATAAAACATTTTAAAATATATTGTAAACATTTCACGAAAAATTACCCAAAATTTACAAAATGTACATAAGTTAATTCATATTTTGAATAGTTGTTTTTTTTAAACTTGTGGATAAAATGGAAAAATATCAATATTTGGACAAGATTTGGGGAGGATCAGAGGGAATCAAAGTCACAAATCTGCAGACATTAAGCAGGTTTTGCCCTTTTTGGTTATGTTGGGGGGGGTAAATCAGATGATTGGATATTTGTTTAATATTGTATTATTATTATTATTATTATCTCACAGATATTTCATCCCATCACTTATGGAGGATGCTCCATTTGGAAGTGTTTAAGTTTTCATCATAAGACCTGGGCAAAGTGTGCTGACCAACATTATCCTTTTAGCGTCAAAAAGTCTCAACTTTACCGTAGAGAAGGGCTCTTAAATTAAAATGTGGAAATTTTACAATTTAAAAAAAATTGGCAGCTGTTGTTAAAATTTTACCAAAAAAATTACGGTGGTTTTTACAGCAAATCACTGGAAGTTGTTTTTAACGTCAAAATTCTGCTGATTGGAATGCCAGTTTTTACCATATGTCAATTTTTTACTGTAAAGGGAAAAAGAGCACTACTGTTTTTTTTACCACAACGTTCTGGCGACTGAGCTGCTCCTTTTTTACCACAAAATCTACAATCCATTTTTACAGTGCATTTTACGGTAAATTTCTGGCGACTGAGCAGGTTTTTACAGTAAAACCTGACTTTTTTTTTTTACAGCGCAGCTTTGCGGACATGCCATCGATGATGATCAATCAATCAATCAATCAATCAATGTTTATTTATATAGCCCTAAATCACAAGTGTCTCAAAGGGCTGCACAAGCCACAACGACATCCTCGGTATAGCCCACATAAGGGCAAGGAAAAACTCACCCCAGTGGGACGTCGATGTGAATGACTATGAGAAACCTTGGAGAGGACCGCATATGTGGGTAACCCCCCCCCTCTAGGGAGACCGAATGCAATGGATGTCGAGTGGGTCTAACATAATATTGTGAGAGTCCAGTCCATAGTGGATCCAGCATAACAGTAAGAGTCCAGTCCACAGTGGGGTCAGCAGGAAACCATCCCGAGCGGAGACGGGTCAGCAGCGCAGAGATGTTCCCAACCGATATACAGGCGAGCGGTCCACCCCGGGTCCCGACCCCGGACAGCCAGCACCCCATCCATGGCCACCGGATCTGTGTGTCTCCCCTTCCACAAGGGATAGGGGGGAGCAGAAGAGAAAAGAAAAGAAACGGCAGATCAACTGGTCTAAAAAAAAAGGGGGGCTATTCAAAGGCTAGAGTATACAAATGAGTTTTGAGATGGGACTTAAATGTTTCTACCGAGGTAGCATCTCTAACTGTTACCGGGAGGGCATTCCATAGTGCTGGAGCCCGAATAGAAAACGCTCTATAGCCCGCAGACTTTTTTTGGGCTCTGGGAATCACTAATAAGCCAGAGTTCTTTGAACGCAGATTTCTTGCCGGGACATATGGTACAATACAATCGGCAAGATAGGCTGGAGCTAGACCGTGTAGTATTTTATACGTAAGTAGTAAAACCTTAAAGTCGCATCTTAAGTGCACAGGAAGCCAGTGCAGGTGAGCCAGTATAGGCGTAATATGATCAAACTTTCTTGTTCTTGTCAAAAGTCTAGCAGCCGCATTTTGTACCAACTGTAATCTTTTAATGCTAGACATAGGGAGACCCGAAAATAATACGTTACAGTAATCGAGACGAGACGTAACGAACGCATGAATAATGATCTCAGCGTCGCTAGTGGACAAAATGGAACGAATTTTAGCGATATTACGGAGATGAAAGAAGGCCGTTTTAGTAACACTCTTAATGTGTGACTCAAAGGAGAGAGTTGGGTCGAAGATAATACCCAGATTCTTTACTGAGTCGCTTTGTGTAATTGTTTGGTTGTCAAATGTTAAGGTGGTATTATCAAATAAATGTCGGTGTTTAGCAGGACCGATAATCAGCATTTCCGTTTTCTTGGTGTTGAGTTGCAAGAAGTTAGCGGACATCCATTGTTTAATTTCATTAAGACACGCCTCCAGCTGACTACAATCCGGCGTGTTGGTCAGCTTTAGGGGCATGTAGAGTTGGGTGTCATCAGCATAGCAATGAAAGCTAACACCGTATTTGCGTATGATGTCGCCTAGCGGCAACATGTAAATACTAAAGAGTGCAGGGCCAAGAACCGAACCTTGGGGGACTCCGCACGTTACCTTAACATAGTCCGAGGTCACATTGTTATGGGAGACGCATTGCATCCTGTCAGTAAGATAAGAGTTAAACCATGATAATGTCTTACATTTGGTCATCGCTCTTTGGGGCCCCGCTTTGGGCATCCCTGGTCTGGCTCATCCATTCAGAACATTCCGACAAACACTACGGAACTTTGGCAAAAAAAACTCTCGGGCCACCGTTGGTTTTGTTGTTCGTAACATCAAACCTTGGATTGCCTGATGGAAAAGGGGGAACATCCAAGACTGCGCGTTAGCGCAAAATAATTGAGTTGAATTGAATTAAAATTGAGATGGGCTCCAGCACCCCCTGCGACCCCGAAAGGGATAAGCGGTAGTAAATGGATGGATAATTTAATTGTCATTGTACCAGTACGGGGGTCAGCAACCCGTGGCTCTCGAGCCGCATACGGCTCTTTCGTGCTTCCCTAGTGGCTCCCAGGAGCATTTTTAAAAAAGGATTGAAATTGGAAAAAGATGGGGGGAAATTATTTTTTTGTTTTAGTATGTTTTTTGTTTGAGGACAAACATGACACAAACCTTCCCAATTGTTAGAAAGCCAACTGTTTAATATGTTTGTGTGCATTCTTCACTGATGAGAGTATTTGGTGAACATCGTTTTGTCCTACTAATTTCGGCGGTTCTTGAACTCACCATTGTGTGGACTGTGACGCAACAGTTTGTTTACATGTAAAATCTTCCACTCCTTCTTTGTCTCATTTTGTCCACCAAAAGTTGTATGCTGTGCGTGAATGCACAAAGGTGCGCTTTGTTGATGTTATTGACTTGTTGGAGTGCTAATCAGGCATAGTACTGCAAACTAATCAATGCTAACATGCTATTTAGGCTAGCTGTATGTACATATTGCATCATTATGACTCATTTGTAGGTATATTTGAGCTCATTTAATATCCTTTACTTGTATCCTCTTTGTATATAATTTAGTTTTGCATGTCTCATGACACATTATCTGTATGTAATATTGGCTGCATTTCAGATAGTTGTTTGTGTGCCATGTTGTTCCAGACCACAGCAAACATTACCTAGTTTGCCAAATATTGTAATAAATCTATTAAAAAAAGACAGCCTGCCGTTTCGTTTAACTTGGACACACACATCTATACCTTTGGTCATTAAAAGCCAGTCATTTCAGGGAGTTATCGCACCTTCCGAGTAGCCTCTGATTTACTAATTGTTTCTAATGTTGTAAAAATGAGTAGAATAAATATTACATTTCAACATTTCTGTCAACGAAGATTTGCTTCAGCCTGCGACAAATAATCATATAAACACTTATATAAGACTATTAAAGTCATTTTGATAGTAGGCTATCATAGCTAATATAGACACTTACATCATGTGTTGCCTTCATTATAACACTTATATACGGCTTTTCATTTTTTGCGGCTCCGGACAGATTTGTTTTTTTTGTATTTTTAGTCCAATATGGCTCTTTCAACGTTTTTGGTTGCCGACCCCTGTACCAGTACAACAAAATTTGCAGTACAAACCCTTAAAGTGCAGAGAAAATGTAACATTAAACACATTAAAAAACAGAACAGGCTACATCTTTAAAAGACATTTAACACGGCAAGGCTGCGGAGTCTCGACAGTGTGACATGTCGTGCCGTTTTGTGCATAACCAAAGTCATATGAGCAGGCAGTTGTTATATCGCACTAGTACCAGCCCTTTGATAAAGAAGGTGAGAAACATGAATTCAAGATTGTACCTTCCCACTCCTCCTCCTTCAATAAATAAGTGATTTATTTCGTCATTTTGCCGGAAGAATTACGTTCTATAAAAAAAAGTGTTTCACATCATAGTTTTTTATACCGGAAAAAGTTTCCGTTTTCATCTGACCTTTGAAAACGGATTATCAAATAGTACACCGAGGCACTACTACATGTTTAGAAAGGAATAATGCACATATAAGGCAGGCAGTTAAGACCATCTACTTGTTGTTTACTACCGTAAATTATATTTCAAGAAAAGACACTTTATGGCACACGTGCGTGCTAAAAAGAGCAAATAATAAGTGAAACAACACAGACTACTCCCAAAGTAAAGCCTCAATTACATCTAATTAGCGTTTGTGTTGACAGAAGTAAAGCGACACGGTGGCGGACCCACACACACACACACACACACACACACACACACACACACACACACACACACACACACACACACACACACACACACACACACACACACACACACACACACACACACACACACACACATTCTTGTATTCCTTACCTTCTTGAGACCTCCGAATAATGCCTCCCTCTTTAGGACCACCCTTTCTAGATACATAAAGATTTGTATTTACAACATTAATAATATATACATACTATGCAAATATATTTAGTTTTTTGTAATGTGCTGAAGACCGACGACAAACGAGTCACGGACCACAGATGGCCCCTGTGCCGCACTTTGGTCAACCCAGCTGTAGAAGCTAACTGCTAATGGCCACTGTTGTCTTAGTACCGTAGTGTATTTGTTCATCCTATGGTCACATATGGGACACGGGTTGTCTTACATCAGCACCGGAAGTCGTAAAATCAGCTGTTCACCTGGCGGGTTTTTTCGATGATTAATAGGGAAGTCCTTCTTTAGCTGCCATTTTGTTTTATCAAATATTGTTGCCTTTGCACCTGTCAATGTTTACTTTTGTATGCACATTAAAGCAACAAAACATCCTGACTTTGGAGCAATGTTCACGGACTGCATCTCTATTAAATGCAATGGTTTTCAATATCGGGACCATGATTTCGGTCCCAATTTGTTCACCGGGCCTCACATGGAAGGTACTTTTCCTTGTTGATGTCTCAAGAAGGACAGAAATACAAGAACAAACACACACACGCATTATTGTATTGTTTACCTTCTTGAGACCTCCGAAAAATGCCCACCTTTTTAGGACCACCCTTTCTAAATATATAAAGATTTGTATTTACAACATTAATAATATATACATATTATGCAAATATAAAAAAGGTAAGGTTTTAGTTTGTTTTTTTTGGAATGTTTTGTTTGTAATTGGTTTTTAATCTTCATTATTTACTTCAGGTTATTACAGTATGTCTCTATATACACATTTATTTTATTTTTTAAATTTGGGTCAAAGTGGGCGCATTTTGATTTCTTACACTCACTTGTTATTACATATGTTGGCCAGAGGGGGAGCACTTCAGATTTTTACACACACTTGTTATTTCATATGTTGACCAGAGGGGGAGCATTTTTAAAACCGACACAAAGTTTTCAGCACAGTTCCACTCAAGAGCAGACAAACATTACAGGGAGACAGAACAGGACCGCTGACGGGAACTTTTGCCGCCCCTTGAAAAGGTGGAAAACAGGTAAACATTGGTGCTGGTATTCAGTCTAAGGCTGGACTCCCAGGGAAGGGGGTCCAGACTGAGACCAGGAAAAACTAACCTCAATAGCCATACCACACACAAACAAAGAATACACAAGACTTGCAACAGAGTCAATTTGAAAAACCCCTCCTTTTTGGGACCACCCTAATTTTGATAGATTTCACCACCAGGGGTGCAAATGAGACATTCTCTACTAGATGCAATGGTTTTCTGTATCGGGACCATGGTTTCGGTCCTAACTAGCTCACCGGTCCACATATGGAAGGTACTTTTCCTTGTTGAAGTCTCAAGAAGGGTAGCAATACAAGAACACACACACACACACACACACACCGAGAGGCAGACAACCATTCAGACACGTCCTAAAATATTTGCCCTCAATTCGCTTCTGCGCTGACTCACGTGCTTTAACGCGATGAAGCCACTTTGCGACTAACCTGTTCAGTCCTGCCTCCAGTCAGCGTGGATGCTTTCACCAGTAAACACGCAGGGGGGAAAGTCTCAGAGCGTGTCTCCGCAGACGCGCGCACAACTCCGTGAAGGCTTTTGGAGTGAAAACAAGTGGAGGGAAAAAGTTGGCCGCGGAATGCTTTTACGCAGCGACAATCCTCGCCTTCGCGTGGGGGGACATTGCTTCAAAATCAGGTGTTCCCGGGCAGGTATCCTGTGACAAGGGCTTCTGCTCGCTCCGCTCGAGTGAAGTGAAACGAAGTGGAGTGGAGTGGAGTGGAGTGGAGTGCTCTTCCAATGGCCTGCAGCGCTCTTGGCTGTGCGTAAAAGGAGCGCGCCGCTCCGCCTGTCAGAGGAGTGGAACTGGAGCGCGCTGGTTGATCCTCAAGCTGCTGGGATTCTCTCTCTCTCTCTCTCTTTCTCTCTCTCTCTCTTCCTCCTCCTCCTCACGCAAAGCTCATGTGTCGGTTTTGTTCCTCCGTGGGAGGAGGGAGGGATGAGGAGCATCGTGCTGCGTTCACGGAACAGCAGTCCAAACAGAGCTGGACTGATTGTAGTCCACCGGTGCAGACCTTTCTGATATTCCGGTGTTTTGGAGTTCCTCTTGACGGAAATGTATATGGACCAAAGCGCGCCAAAATCTGGAGAAGAAGAAGTAGAAGAATAACTCGATGAAGCTAATTCCTGAAGGAATTGCGTGTGAATGCTCCAAATGCTGAAGTTGAACTGAAATGCTGAAAGAACAGTTTGAATGTTGAAGAGTTTGAATTTCCAGGAAAACCGATATTTGGTTTGGAACTTGGGAAATTGTTAGTTTGAATGTCCAGGATGAGTGGAATGTGTTAATGTTGGAAGGGTTTGAATAGAATGTGGGAATTGTGCAACTTGGAACTTCCTGGAAATGTGAGAATTTGGGGAAAAGTGGCATTTTGGGGGGAAATGATTAGGAGCATGAATGTCCTGAATGAGCTGAATTGGTTGGTGTTGGAATTGTTTAAAATCGGTCAAGAAATGTTGGAGTAGTAACAGTTTTTAACTGAGAAATTCCTGGAATTTCGGGAAAACCAGGATTTTTTCTAGTTCCTTAACCAACTTGGGTTTTGTCCTGAATATGAGGAGTGTTTTGATGGTGGATCGGTTGAAATGGGTTGAAAAATGTGAAAGGAGTAGTCAAACTTAAGAAGGGTGGAAATAGGCTACCAAAAAACGGGAAATTCTGGAAACGTGTTGAATGTGGAAAAATGGCAGTTGAATTTCCGGGATGAATTGAATGTGTTGAAGGTGTAATGGTTTGAATCGGTTGAAAAATGTGCGAATTGTGGAAGTTTGAAAAATGGATAATTCATTTTTAATGGGGAAAATGTCCCTAAAAACTGGGAATTCTAGGAAATCCGGGAATTTTTTGTTATAATTGTTGAAGTAGAGCACACAATTCCTAAACAGGCTAAATATTTTAGAATTGGAACGGTTTTAATTGGATGAAAAATTTAGGAGTTGTGGAACTTAAAAAAATGTCCCATTCATTTCAATGGGAATTTCATGAAAATGTGGGAATTCCGGGGGAAAAAAGGGAATTGTTTTGAATTGTTCCGAATGAGTTAGTGAATGGTTATAGTATGGTTGGTGTTGGAATTTTTCAAAACGGTCGAGAAACATTGAAGTAGTAACATTTTTATTTCAGAAATGGTATTACGGAATTCCTGGAATTTCGGGAAAACCGGGAATTTTTCCAGTTCAAAAAACAACTTTGTTTTCTGTCCTGATTAAGAGGCATGTTTTGACGGTAGAACGGTTGAAGTGGGAAAAATGTCCCAGAAAACCTGGAATTCTGGGAAATCTGGGAATTTTTGGAATTTGTCAAGGGAAAGTCCGCGATTCCCAAATAGGCTTAACAGTTTGAAGTTGGAACGGTTTGAATCGGATGAAAAATGTGGAAATGGTGGAAGTTTGAAAAATGAAGTTCCAGGAAAACGGGAATTTGGTTTGGACCTTGGGAAATTGTTAGTTTGAATGTCCAGGATGAGTGGAATGTGTTGATGTTGAAATGGTTTGAATAGGTCGAAAAATGTGGGAATTGTGAGACTTTGAAAAATGTCCTATTCATTTCAATGGAAACTTCCTGGAAAATTAGGAAAAGAGGGATTTAAAAATAAAAAACGATTAAGAGCATGAATTTCCTGAGTGAGCTGAATTGGTTGGTGTTGGAATTGTTTAAATCGGTCAAGAAACGTTGAAGTAGTAACAGTTTTTTAATTGAGAAATGGTATTACAGAATTTCGGGAAAACCGGAAAATGTTCAAGTTCTTAAACCAACTTGGTTTTTTGTCCTGATTCAGGAGAATGTTTTGACAGTGGAACGGTTGAAATGGGTTGAAAAATGTGAAAGGAGTCGTCGAACGGAAAAAGGTTGGAAATAATGTAAGGAAAAAACAGGACTTCCTGGAAATTTGTTGAACGTGGAAAATTGGTAGTTTGAATTTCTATGATGAATTGAATGTGTTGAAGGTGGAATGGTTTGAATCGGTTGAAAAATGTGGGACTTGTGGCAGTTTGAAAAATGGATAATTCATTTTGAATGGGGAAAATGTTCCTAAAACTGGGAATTCTTGGAAATCCGGGATTTTTTTTTTAAATAATTATTGAAAGGCAGCACACAATTCCTGAGAAGGCTGAATATTTTGAAGTTGGAATGGTTTGAATTGGATGTAAAATGTAGTAGTTGTGGATCTTCGAAAAATGTCCTATTAATTTTATTGGGAATTTCATGAAAATGTGGGAATTCCGGTATAAGAGGCTTTTTTTTTTTTTTATGGTAAACAATTTGATTATTCTGAATGAGTTAAAATGGTTGGTGTTGAAATTTATCAAGACGGTCCAGAAATGTTGAAGTAGTAACATTTTTAAATCAGAAATGGAATGACGGAATATTCTGGAATTTCGGGAAAACCGGGAATTTTTCCAGTTCAAAAAACAACTTATTTTTTGTCCTGATTAAAAGGAATGTTTTGACAGTGTAAGAGTTGAAGTGGGTTGAAAAATGTGGGAGGAGTGGTCGACAGAAAAAAAGGTGAAAGTAGGGTTTGGAAAACTGGGAATTATGGGAATTCCTGGAATTGTTTTGAACTTGGAAAAATTCTAGTTTGAATGTGCAATATGAGTGGAATGTGTTGATGTTGGAATGGTTTGAATAGGTCGAAAAATGTGGGAATTGTGCAACTTGGAAAAATGTCCAATTAATTCCAATAGGAATTTCTTGGAAATTTGGGAAAAGTGGGGTAAAAAAAAAAAAAAGATTAACAGCATGAATGTCCTGAATGAGATGAATCGGTTGGTTTTGGAATTCTTTAAATCGGTCAAAAAACGTTGAAGTAGTAACAATTTAGGGAAAATGTTCCTAAAAACTGGGAATTCTAGGAAATCCGGGAATTTTTTTTTTATAATTGTTGAAAGGGAGCACATAATTCCTGAACAGGCGGAATATTCTGAAGTTGGAATGGTTTGAATTGGATGAAAAATTTAGGAGTTGTGGAACTTCGAAAAATGTCCCATTCATTTCAATGGGAATTTCATGAAAACTTGGGAATTCTGGGAAAAGAGGGAATTTATTGGAAAATGGTACAAAATTTGAATGTTCTGAATGGTTGGTGTTGGGATTTTTCAAAACGGTCAAGAAAAGTTGAAGTAGTAACATTTTTAATTCAGAAATGGTATTACGGAATTCCTGGAAAACCGGGAATTTTTCCAGTTAAAAAAAAAAACTATGTTTTTTGTCCTGTCCACAAGAAAAAGTTAGGTTCTACTGTAAAAGCCTGGCAGCTCAGTCACCAGAAATGTACCATAAAATCATCACTGGAACCAGTTTACCATGTACCAGTAATGCACTGTAAAAACAGGGAACAGAGATTTTAGAGCACATGTGTCAAACTCAAGGCCCGGGGGCCAGATGTGGCCCGCCACATCATTTTATTTGGCCCTGGAAATAATATGTATCAATAAAGTACTGTAACTTTTCTTACTAAATGTATTATTTCTTTCTATTTCGGGAGAAAGAAAAAATATGTACATATATGCAAATTGCGTTGTCTAATTATGCAAAAATATATGATCACACATTCAAACCATTTTATTTTATTTTTTTAAATAAATACTAATAATAATGATTTCAAAGCAAGTGATCCATCAAATTGTGCAATGTAAAAGCAGCAATAGATTTCATGGTCAAATTGTGAAATGTACTGTGGTTTTTACAGCATTTTTCTCTCAATGAAAAAACTGTTCTTTTTTTACTGTAATAAACTGTGGTGCCGTTTTGGCATTTACAGTCAAAATCTACAGTTGTTGATTTGCGGTAAAAACAAACTGGCAGCTCAGGTGCCAAAATTTTACTGTAAAATTGCAGGTTTTTAAATTTACAGTAAAAAAACTAATGTAAATTTTACAGTAAAATTCTGGCAAATGAGCTGCCTATTTTTTTTTTTACCATAAAACAGCAGTACTGTTTTTCCATTTCCAGTAATATACACTACATTTTGAGGTGAAATTATTCCAACTTACCATCCATCAATCCATCAATTTTCTACTGCTTGTCCCTTTCGGGGTCACGAGGAGTACTGGAGCCTATATTGTTTTTAAACATCTACTAATAAAATGCATAAAAAAATGGTGTAATAATAGTATTCACTGTTAGAAGCGGCCCTCTGGGGCCAAACATAACTGCGATGTGGCCCTCAGTGAAAAAGACTTTGACACCTTTGTTTTAGGGTAAAAAAGTAGCAGCTCAGTTGCCAGAATTCTGTGGTAAAAATAATAGTGGTGCTGATTTTCCAATGCACCTAGCAATGATGCTAATGCTATAGTAATAGTTTAATATAGTAAAACAGGGAACAGAGATTTTAGGGTAAAAACTGTCAGCTCAATCGTTAGAATTTAAGATAGAATAATAGTGATTTTCAATTTGCGGTAATTTGGTGTGAAAACCACCATCAATTTGATGGTAAAACGCTACACTGTAAAGGCAAATAGAATACTTTACTAGAAGGAACAAAGTAAGTTTACTGGATTTTCACCAAAATGTTGACTTTGCTGTCAGTGGCTGAGTGTTGTGAAGGTGGCACTATCTCACAGAAATGGCATTATTCAAGTGAACTTACTCAGTCGGAGTTGTTATTAGGAATAATGAATAATGAACAGCTATGCTACGTAGCTTAACTACATGTAGCTAAGCTACGTAGCTTAGCTACATGTTAGGACCATCTATTTATTGTTTACTACCGGAAATTATATTTCAAGAAAATACACTTTTTTAGCTAAGCTACATAGCCTAATAACATGTAGCTAAGCTACGTAGTTTAACTAGCTACGTAGCTTAGCTAAAAAAGTGTCTTTTCTTGAAATATAATTTCCGGTAGTAAACAATAAATATATGGTCCTAACATGTAGCTAAGCTACATGTAGCTAAACTACATAGCTTAACTACATGTAGCTAAGCTACGTATCTTAACATGTAGCTAAGCTATGTAGCTTAGCTATATGTTAGGACCATATATTTATTGTTTACTACCGGAAATTATATTTCAAGAAAATATACTTTTTTAGCTAAGCTACATAGCCTAGCTACATGTAGCTAAGCTACGTAGTTTAACTACATATAGCTAAGCTACATAGCTTAATTACATATAGCTAAACTACGTAGCTTAGCTACATGTTAGGACCATATATTTATTGTTTACTACCGGAAATTATATTTCAAAAAAAGACACATTTTTAGCTAAGCTACATAGCCTAGCTACATGTAGCTAAGCTACGTAGTTTAACTACATGTAGCTAAGCTATGTAGTTAAGCTACATGTTAGGACCATCTATTTATTGTCTAATACCGGAAATTATATTTCAAGAAAAGACACTTTTTTAGCTAAGCTACATAGCTTAACTACATGTAGCTAAGATACATAGCTTAGCTACATGTTAGGACCATCTATTTATTGTTTACTACCGGAAATTATATTTCAAGAAAAGACACTTTTTTAGCTAAGCTACGTAGCTTAGCTACATGTAGTTAAGCTATGTAGTTTAGCTACATGTAGCTAAGCTACATGTTAGGACCATCTATTTATTGTTTA
The DNA here is from genome assembly GCF_033978685.3 of Nerophis lumbriciformis. Classification (NCBI taxonomy): domain Eukaryota; kingdom Metazoa; phylum Chordata; class Actinopteri; order Syngnathiformes; family Syngnathidae; genus Nerophis; species Nerophis lumbriciformis. The sequence goes on from NC_084550.2 coordinate 65,088,343, forward strand.
CTACCTTAAATTATATTTCAAGAAAAGACACTTTTTTAGCTAAACTATGTAGCTTAGCTACATGTAGCTAAACTACGTAGCTTAACTACGTGTAGCTAAGCTACATAGCTGAGCTACATTTATTGTTTACTTCGGGAAATTATATTTTTAAGAAAATACACTTTTTTAGCTAAGCTACATAGCTTAACTACATGTAGTTAAGCTACATGTTATGACCATCTATTTATTGTTTACTACCGGAAATTATATTTCAAGAAAATACACTTTTTTAGCTAAGCTATGTAGTTTAACTACATGTAGCTATGCTATGTAGCTAAGCTACATAGTTTAGCTACATATTAAGACCATATATTGTTTGTTTACTACCGGAAATTATAATTGAAGAAAAGACACATTTTTAGCTAAACTACGTAGCTTAGCTACATGTAGTTAAGCTACGGAGCTAAGCTACATGTAGCTAAGCTACATGTTAGGACTATATTTATTGTTTACTACCGGAAATTATATTTCAAGAAATAGACTTTTTTATCTAAGCTACGTAGCTTAGCTACATGAAGTTAAGCTACATGTTAGGACCATATATTTATTGTTTACTACCAGAAATTATATTTCAAGAAAAGACACTTTTTTAGCTAAGCTATTAGCTTAGCTACATGTAGTTAATCTACATAGCTTAGCTACATGTAGCTAAGCTACGTAGTTTAGCTACATATTAAGACCATATATTGTTTGTTTACTACCGGAAATTACAATTGAAGAAAAGACACTTTTTTAGCTAAACTACGTAGCTTAGCTACATGTAGTTAAGCTACGGAGCTAAGATACATGTAGCTAAGCAACATGTTAGGACTATATTTATTGTTTACTACCGGAAATTATATTTCAAGAAATACACTTTTTTAGCTAAGTTACGTAGCTTAGCTACATGTAGTTAAGCTACATGTTAGGACCATATATTTATTGTTTACTACCGGTAATTATATTTCAAGAAAAGACACTTTTTAGCTAAGCTATGTAGCTTAGCTACATGTAGCTAAACTACATAGCTTAGCTACATGTAGCTAAGCTACGTAGCTTAGCTACATGCTAGGACCATCTATTTATTGTTTACTACCGGAAATTATATTTCAAGTAAAGACACTTTTTTAGCTAAGCTATGTAGTTTAACTACGTGTAGCTAAGCTACATGTTATGACCATCTATTTATTGTTTACTACCAGAAATTATATTTCAAGAAAATACACTTTTTTAGCTAAGCTATGTAGTTTAACTACATGTAGCTAAGCTATGTAGCTAAGCTACATAGTTTAGCTACATGTTAAGACCATATATTGTTTGTTTACTACCGGAAATTATAATTCAAGAAAATACACTTTTTTTAGCTAAGCTACGTAGCTTAGCTACATGTAGTTAAGCTACATGTTAGGACTATTTTTATTGTTTACTACCGGAAATTATATTTCAAGAAAAGACACTTTTTTAGCTAAGCTATTAGCTTAGCTACACGTAGCTAAGCTACATAGCTTAGCTACATGTTAGGACTATATTTATTGTTTACTACCGGAAATTATATTTCAAGAAATACACTTTTTTAGCTAAGCTACGTAGCTTAGCTACATGTAGTTAAGCTACATGTTAGGACCATATATTTATTGTTTACAACCGGAAATTATATTTCAAGAAAAGACACTTTTTAGCTAAGCTATGTAGCTTAGCTACATGTAGCTAAACTACATAGCTTAGCTACGTGTAGCTAAGCTAAGTAGCTTAGTTACATGTTAGGACCATATATTGATTGTGTACTACCGGAAATTATATTTCAAGAAAATACACTTTTTTAGCTAAGCTATGTAGTTTAACTACATGTAGCTAACCTATGTAGCTAAGCTACATGTTAGGACCATATATTGATTGTTTAATACCGGAAATCATATTTCAAGAAAAGACACTTTTTTAGCTAAGCTACGTAGCTTAGCTACATGTAGCTAAGCTACATGTTAGGACCATATTTATTGTTTACTACCGGAAATTATATTTCAAGAAATACACTTTTTTAGCTAAGTTACGTAGCTTAGCTACATGTAGTTAAGCTACATGTTAGGACCATATATTTATTGTTTACTACCGGTAATTATATTTCAAGAAAAGACACTTTTTAGCTAAGCTATGTAGCTTAGCTACATGTAGCTAAACTACATAGCTTAGCTATGTGTAGCTAAGCTACGTAGCTTAGCTACATGTTAGGACCATCTATTTATTGTTTACTACCGGAAATTATATTTCAAGTAAAGACACTTTTTTAGCTAAGCTATGTAGTTTAACTACATGTAGCTAAGCTACATGTTATGACCATCTATTTATTGTTTACTACCAGAAATTATATTTCAAGAAAATACACTTTTTTAGCTAAGCTATGTAGTTTAACTACATGTAGCTAAGCTATGTAGCTAAGCTACATAGTTTAGCTACATGTTAAGACCATATATTGTTTGTTTACTACCGGAAATTATAATTCAAGAAAATACACTTTTTTTAGCTAAGCTACGTAGCTTAGCTACATGTAGTTAAGCTACATGTTAGGACTATTTTTATTGTTTACTACCGGAAATTATATTTCAAGAAAAGACACTTTTTTAGCTAAGCTATTAGCTTAGCTACACGTAGCTAAGCTACATAGCTTAGCTACATGTTAGGACCATATATTTATTGTTTACTACCGGAAATTATATTTCAAGAAAAGACACTTTTTTAGCTAAGCTATTAGCTTAGCTACACGTAGCTAAGCTACATAGCTTAGCTACATGTTAGGACTATATTTATTGTTTACTACCGGAAATTATATTTCAAGAAATACACTTTTTTAGCTAAGCTACGTAGCTTAGCTACATGTAGTTAAGCTACATGTTAGGACCATATATTTATTGTTTACAACCGGAAATTATATTTCAAGAAAAGACACTTTTTAGCTAAGCTATGTAGCTTAGCTACATGTAGCTAAACTACATAGCTTAGCTACGTGTAGCTAAGCTAAGTAGCTTAGTTACATGTTAGGACCATATATTGATTGTGTACTACCGGAAATTATATTTCAAGAAAATACACTTTTTTAGCTAAGCTATGTAGTTTAACTACATGTAGCTAAGCTACATGTTAGGACTATATTTATTGTTTACTACCAGAAATTATATTTCAAGAAATACACTTTTTAAGCTAAGCTACGTAGCTTAGCTACATGTAGTAAAGCTACATGTTAGGACCATATATTTATTGTTTACTACGGGAAATTATATTTCAAGAAAATACACTTTTTTAGCTAAGCTACATAGCCTAGCTACATGTAGCTAAGCTACGTAGCTTAGTTACATGTTAGGACCATATATTGATTGTGTACTACCGTACATTATATTTCAAGAAAATATACTTTTTTAGCTAAGGTAGCTTATCATCACTGCAACTGCGTTGTCCAAGATGAGAAAAGGAAATCTTTGACGCAAACAAGACAACCGCTCCAATGTTGTGAGCCACCAAATGGGACCTCAGTGAAGTTTTTAAATGGTCTTTTCCAATGTTTTTGTAAATAAGTTGGCTTAGTATTACCTTTTTAGCAGCGGTCAGGTGGCGCCTCATTGAAACACTGCAGCCAAGTTGTTCAACAATTTCTCGAAGCTTCAACGCATGTTTCGACTCAAGACTCCGCCTGCTGGTCAAATGTAGAATTACAACAAACGTAAAGTGATGCGTTGAAATGTTGCGTCTATAATGGCTCCTGGAAATGACGATGACTCACAAAATGTGTTTGCTAAGTAAATCAACAAAGTATAATACATATGTGTTATATACGTACATATATTGTGTGTTGGTATTTAGCCAACATGAAGAGCAACATAATGTCATTTTCACAATTGTAGTTAATTTTTTATTATTTTTACCAAACCTCTACATCAACCAGCTATTGATATCTGGTAGCTAATTAAAAATAATAAATACAGAATGCGTTACTTTAATAAATGTAATGTTTACAGGGATAAATACGTTTGAAAATTGACTACACCGAGAATCGAACCCAAGTCTTGTGCGTCAGAAGGTGGACGCGCGAACCGTTGCGCTACCAAAGTTTTGATGACGTCACCGATACAAATTTGTAATTTTATACATTAAATTCTTATTCCAGCGTGATATTAAAAACTATTTTTTTAAAAATCCAGATTCCGCACCGACCACAAGTCTCAAAAGGCCACACTTTTAATGGAGCGTAGGCGGTTTATGAGTTTTCGAATCTCGATGCAGCATCTGAACTGCGTCCCCAAACAGTCACGTGACACAAGCGGGCAGTGAGCCATCACACGTCATCATTTCCGGCTCCTCCCCTAAATATTATATAGGTGAAAATTGCTGTTTTGGCCCTTGGAGGCCAAACGTTAAGGCTCCCCTGATTCAATTAAATCCATTCGTATGACAGAATAAAGAATAAAAAAAATGTTCTCATGTCAAATTTGTGCTTTGGCTCTTGAAAGGCTGGTGTAGACAAGCACAATGTACCCCACATGGCATCATAACACTGTTAGCGCTCTTCTTTTCACTTCCTGTTCGTCTTTCACTTGACTCAAGTGTTCCTGCTTGCCAATCAGGTTGCTTTATGCTCACTCTTCTGAGATTGTGCACTTCCTCGCTACCAAAGTTCTTCTCTGTGTAGTCTTTGTTGCTGTCTTCCTGTGCACTCCCTAGCTGCACTAGCTTTTCATTCAACTCGCGGCCCGACCGAAATTCGTAGGCATCACCGGGAACCGATTCACGTAAAATCCATCGGAGCCATATTTCATTACCTTTTGCTGCACGTGACGTCACGTCCGGTTGCAGACTCGCACCGGTTCAAGCACTTGACGGGGAAACAAGCACTCAGGCACTCAGATTTTGACTCAGCCTCTAGTTAATGTTCCAATTTTCCATGCCAACAAAGCAAGACGAAGGAGCTCACAAGCACAGCAGCTTTTCAAAATACGCTAGCTCGATGCTAATTTATACAGGATTTGCCGTAGACGTGCTACTGATTAGCATTAGCAATTTTACATGGTGATTTCAACACCTCCAAATTTGTTAATGAAAAATACAATAATGCACGTTACACTCAAAGAGCTGATGTGTAATAAGTGCAATACTTACAGTAGAAACACTTTGTAGGGCTCAACAAAAGACAAGACTGGCACGTTCAACTTAACGGCAAAGACTACTTCCTGGCTAAAAGCAACACATTGTAGTCGCCATCTAGTCTGCTCGAGGCCACCTTGATGCACGGGCTTACCTGGACTGAAGCCCAGGGGCCCCACCCAATCGGGGCCCCGATTTTGATGGCGGAATGCAATGAATGGTGTTCATAGCTGTCAATCACAGACAGCTCAGCTTCGTGTAGAGATTTTGTACTCTCTCTCTCTCTCGGGAACCCTCGCCGCGAGTATTAGAGGCCAGCTTGTTGACTACCGAGCTAAAAGCACAGGCAGATGTATCCATAAACAAAAAAACCTAAAGACTTACAAAATTTACAAATAAATAGAAATGATCAAAATAGTATCAATCTCACGGAGATTCCCGAGTCATTTTGAGAGAAAATGAGGAAGCCAGACGTAGAGGAGGAACCACAGATCCCTTCCCCATCAACAACAATGCTAATCAAGCAGACTTTGTGAGAGCCGACGAGGATCGCTTTGGAAAAAAATGATGTTCCAGAACCTTATATTTTTGAGCCCGAGCACAAGGAGGATGAGTTTTAGAAGCCGAGTGACGGATGTAACTTTATTGTGACACTATAGCATTAGCATCATTGCTAGGTGCTAAACATACAAACTAACCATAACAAAACAAACACTTACTGTAATATGTACATAGTGTATATACCTCACCATTTTTTGTATATATTGTTTATCAAATCACCTGACATGTATACTGTGTGTATGTACATCATTTATCCATTTTTTAACGTCATTTTCTTATATACATATTACAGGTTATATATCTTTTATTATTGAACGTATCAAATTTCCACAAATTCTCCACATGGCCAGATGAGGTGGCTCGGGTATCTGGTCAGGATGCCACCTGAACGCCTCCCTAGGGAGGTGTTTAGGGGCACGTCCGACCGGTAGGAGGCCACGGGGAAGACCCAGGACACGTTGGGGAGACTATGTCTCCCAGCTGGCCTGGGAACGCCTCGGGATCCCCCCGGGGAGGAGCTGGACAAAGTGGCTGGGGAGAGGGAAGTCTGGGCTTCCCTGCTTAGGCTGCTGCCCCCGCGACCTGACCTCGGATAAGCCGAAGAAGATAGATGGATGTATCAAATGTGATGAATATTTAATGGGCCACAATGGAAACAAGCCTTTTGGCTTTTTGTGCCATCCATTTGCCTTTTTAAAGCAATACATGGATTCAATTTTACAGCATTATTCACATGTGAATAATATAAATAGAGTCTATTATACAGCATTATTCACATGTGAATAACATAAATACAGTCTATTATACAGCATCATTCACATGTGAATAACATAAATACAGTCTGTTATACAGCATTATTCACATGTGAATAACATAAATACAGTCTATTATACAGCATTATTCACATGTGAATAATATAAATACAGTCTATTATACAGCATTATTCACATGTGAATAATATAAATACAGTATATTATACAGCATTATTCACTAGTGAATAATATAAATACAGTCTATTATACAGCATTATTCACATGTGAAAAACATAAATACAGTCTATTATACAGCATTATTCACATGATAACAATAAAAATACAGTCTATTATACAGCATTATTCACATGTGAATAACATAAATACAGTCTATTATACAGCATTATTCACATGTGAATAACATAAATACAGTCGATAAGACAGCATTATTCACATGTGAATAACATAAATACAGTCCATTATACAGCATTATTCACATGTGAATAACATAAATACAGTCTGTTATACAGCATTAATCACATGTGAATAATATAAATAAAGTGTATTATACAGCATTATTCACATGTGAATAACATAAATACAGTCTATTATACAGCATTATTCACATGTGAATAATATTAATACAGTTTATTATACAGCATTATTCACATGTGAATAACATAAATACAGTCTATTATACAGCATTATTCACATGTGAATAACATAAATACAGTCTATTATACAGCATTATTCACATGTGAATAACATAAATACAGTCTATTATACAGCATTATTCACATGTGAATAATATAAATAAAGTGTATTACACAGCATTATTCACATGTGAATAATATAAATACAGTCTATTATACAGCATTATTCACATGTGAATAACATAAATACAGTGTATTATACAGCATTATTCACATGTGAATAACATAAATACAGTCTATTATACAGCATTATTCACATGTGAATAACATAAATACAGTCTATTATACAGCATTATTCACATGTGAATAATATAAATAAAGTGTATTACACAGCATTATTCACATGTGAATAACACAAATACAGTCTATTATACAGCATTATTCACATGTGAATAACATAAATACAGTGTATTATACAGCATTATTCACATGTGAATAACATAAATACAGTCTATTATACAGCATTATTCACATGTGAATAACATAAATACAGTCTATTATACAGCATTATTCACATGTGAATAATATAAATACAGTCTATTATACAGCATTATTCACATGTGAATAACATAAATACAGTCTATTATACAGCATTATTCACATGTGAATAACATAAATACAGTCTATTATACAGCATTATTCACATGTGAATAACATAAATACAGTCTATTATACAGCATTATTCACATGTGAATAACATAAATACAGTCTATTATACAGCATTATTTACATGTAAATAATATAAATACAGTATATTATACAGCATTATTCACATGTGAATAACATAAATACAGCTGATAAGACAGCATTATTCACATGTGAATAACATAAATACAGTCTATTATACAGCATTATTCACATGTGAATAACATAAATACAGTCTATTATAGAGCATTATTCACATGTGAATAACATAAATACAGTCTATTATACAGCATTATTCACATGTGAATAACATAAATACAGTCTATTATACAGCATTATTCACATGTGAATAACATAAATACAGTCTATTATACAGCATTATTCACATGTGAATAACATAAATACAGTCTATTATACAGCATTATTCACATGTGAATAACAAAAATACAGTCTATTATACAGCATTATTCACATGTGAATAATATAAATACAGTCTATTATACAGCATTATTCACATGTGAATAACAAAAATACAGTCTATTATACAGCATTATTCACATGTAAATAATATAAATACAGTCTATTATACAGCATTATTCACATGTGAATAACATGAATACAGTCTATTATACAGCATTATTCACATGTGAATAATATAAATACAGTCTATTATACAGCATTATTCACATGTGAATAACACAAATACAGTCTATTATACAGCATTATTCACATGTGAATAATATAAATACAGTCTATTATACAGCATTATTCACATGTAAATAATATAAATACAGTCTATTTTACAGCATTATTCACATGTGAATAATATAAATACAGTCTATTATACAGCATTATTCACATGTGAATAACATAAATACAGTCTATTATACAGCATTATTCACATGTGAATAACATAAATACAGTCTATTATAAAGCATTATTCACATGTGAATAACATAAATACAGTCTATTATACAGCATTATTCACATGTGAATAACATAAATACAGTCTATTATACAGCATTATTCACATGTGAATAATATAAATACAGTCTATTATACAGCATTATTCACATGTGCATAATATAAATACAGTCTATTATACAGCATTATTCACTAGTGAATAATATAAATACAGTCTATTATACAGCATTATTCACATGTGAAAAACATAAATACAGTCTATTATACAGCATTATTCACATGATAACAATAAAAATACAGTCTATTATACAGCATTATTCACATGTGAATAACATAAATACAGTCTATTATACAGCATTATTCACATGTGAATAACATAAATACAGTCGATAAGACAGCATTATTCACATGTGAATAACATAAATACAGTCCATTATACAGCATTATTCACATGTGAATAACATAAATACAGTCTGTTATACAGCATTAATCACATGTGAATAATATAAATAAAGTGTATTATACAGCATTATTCACATGTGAATAACATAAATACAGTCTATTATACAGCATTATTCACATGTGAATAATATTAATACAGTTTATTATACAGCATTATTCACATGTGAATAACATAAATACAGTCTATTATACAGCATTATTCACATGTGAATAACATAAATACAGTCTATTATACAGCATTATTCACATGTGAATAACATAAATACAGTCTATTATACAGCATTATTCACATGTGAATAATATAAATAAAGTGTATTACACAGCATTATTCACATGTGAATAATATAAATACAGTCTATTATACAGCATTATTCACATGTGAATAACATAAATACAGTGTATTATACAGCATTATTCACATGTGAATAACATAAATACAGTGTATTATACAGCATTATTCACATGTGAATAACATAAATACAGTCTATTATACAGCATTATTCACATGTGAATAACATAAATACAGTCTATTATACAGCATTATTCACATGTGAATAATATAAATAAAGTGTATTACACAGCATTATTCACATGTGAATAACACAAATACAGTCTATTATACAGCATTATTCACATGTGAATAACATAAATACAGTGTATTATACAGCATTATTCACATGTGAATAACATAAATACAGTCTATTATACAGCATTATTCACATGTGAATAACATAAATACAGTCTATTATACAGCATTATTCACATGTGAATAATATAAATACAGTCTATTATACAGCATTATTCACATGTGAATAACATAAATACAGTCTATTATACAGCATTATTCACATGTGAATAACATAAATACAGTCTATTATACAGCATTATTCACATGTGAATAACATAAATACAGTCTATTATACAGCATTATTCACATGTGAATAACATAAATACAGTCTATTATACAGCATTATTCACATGTGAATAATATAAATACAGTCTATTATACAGCATTATTCACATGTGAATAACATAAATACAGTCTATTATACAGCATTATTCACATGTGAATAACATAAATACAGTCTATTATACAGCATTATTCACATGTGAATAACATAAATACAGTCTATTATACAGCATTATTTACATGTAAATAATATAAATACAGTATATTATACAGCATTATTCACATGTGAATAACATAAATACAGCTGATAAGACAGCATTATTCACATGTGAATAACATAAATACAGTCTATTATGCAGCATTATTCACATGTGAATAACATAAATACAGTCTATTATAGAGCATTATTCACATGTGAATAACATAAATACAGTCTATTATACAGCATTATTCACATGTGAATAACATAAATACAGTCTATTATACAGCATTATTCACATGTGAATAACATAAATACAGTCTATTATACAGCATTATTCACATGTGAATAACATAAATACAGTCTATTATACAGCATTATTCACATGTGAATAACAAAAATACAGTCTATTATACAGCATTATTCACATGTGAATAATATAAATACAGTCTATTATACAGCATTATTCACATGTGAATAACAAAAATACAGTCTATTATACAGCATTATTCACATGTAAATAATATAAATACAGTCTATTATACAGCATTATTCACATGTGAATAATATAAATACAGTCTATTATACAGCATTATTCACATGTGAATAACACAAATACAGTCTATTATACAGCATTATTCACATGTGAATAATATAAATACAGTCTATTATACAGCATTATTCACATGTAAATAATATAAATACAGTCTATTTTACAGCATTATTCACATGTGAATAATATAAATACAGTCTATTATACAGCATTATTCACATGTGAATAACATAAATACAGTCTATTATACAGCATTATTCACATGTGAATAACATAAATACAGTCTATTATAAAGCATTATTCACATGTGAATAACATAAATACAGTCTATTATACAGCATTATTCACATGTGAATAACATAAATACAGTCTATTATACAGCATTATTCACATGTGAATAATATAAATACAGTCTATTATACAGCATTATTCACATGTGCATAATATAAATACAGTCTATTATACAGCATTATTCACATGTGAATAACATAAATACAGTCTATTATACAGCATTATTCACATGTGAATAACATAAATACAGTTGATAAGACAGCATTATTCACATGTAAATAATATAAATACAATCTGTTACATAGCATTATTCACATGTAAATAATATAAATACAATCTGTTACATAGCATTATTCACATGTGAATAATATAAATACATTATACATTTACAGTACATTATACAGTCTGATGGTTGTCCACTCTACTGCGCCTTTAATGCTAATGAGCTTTCCCACGCCTCTCTCCCACAGAGCGTCTGCCTCTGAAAGTCCGGTCCCAAACGGAGGGTGGAGTGGTTCTACCAGCGACGCGGTCTCTCCGCCCTCCACACACGGGGCACTCCCTGCAGGGCAAACAGCGCACAAAGGCTGGGTAAACACCTCCCCGCCGAGGGCCCGCTCACCACGCGGAGACAAATGCAGGGAGGATCCCCCGTCCTGGAGCTCCTATTAATAGCAGCCATGACAACAATGCGTGTGACACGCAGGAATGTATCCAGTCGGGGCGTCAGACGGGCCACAAAGGCAGGAGGGAGAAGGTGAGAGGTCAGTGGGGAGTGATTGATGTTTTTGTTGTGCAGGTGAAGTCCAAGGTGACACCTGCACAGCAGAGCCAACACAGGAGCTCAGATTACAACTCGTATTCTTGTCAACAATATTGACATTATTGTGCGTGGACACTGAGCGCTATGCTGAGAATAAAAGTAGAGGACAGTGGAAGCTCTCTTTGGTTTACAAACATTTACATCGCGCCAAATATGGCAGGGGGCCCTATGTCACTTCCTGTTTACATCCCATACCATTACCAAGAGCTTCAATCGGCACTTATGGCGTGTTTATTTCCACAATTGTCGTACAAAACCCAAAACCGGTGAAGTTGGCACGTTGTGTAAATGGTAAATAAAACAGAATACAATCCTTTTCAACTTATATTCAATTGAATAGACTGCAAAGACAAGATACTTAATGTTCCAACTGAGAAACTTCATTATTTTTGTGCAAATAATCATTAACTTAGAATTTAATGGCAGCAACACATTGCAAAATAGTTGTCACAGGGGCATGTTCACCACTGTGTTACATGGCCTTTCCTTTTAACAACACTCAGTAAACGTTTGGGAACTGAGGAGACACATTTTTGAATTCTTTCCCATTCTTGCTTGATGTACAGCTTAAGTTGTTCAACAGTCCGGGGGTCTCCGTTGTGGTATTTTAGACTTCATAATGCACCACACATTTTCAATGGGAGACTACAGGCAGGCCAGTCTAGTACCCGCACTCTTTTACTATGAAGCCACGCTGTTGTAACACGTGGCTTGACATTGTCTTGCTGAAATAAGCAGGGGCGTCCATGATAACGTTGCTTGGATGGCAACATATGTTGCTCCAAAACCTGTATGTACCTTTCAGCATTAATGGCGCCTTCACAGATGTGTAAGTTACCCATGCCTTGGGCACTAATACACCCCCATACAATCACAGATGCTGGCTTTTCAACTTTGCGCCTATACCAGTCCAGATGGTTCTTTTCCTCTTTGTTCCGGAGGACACGACGTCCACAGTTTCCAAACACAATTTGAAATGTGGACTCGTCAGACCACAGAACACTTGTCCACTTTGCATCAGTCCAGCTTAGATGAGCTCAGGCCCAGCAAAACGGGCAGCGTTTCTGGGTGTTGTTGATAAATGGCTTTCGCTTTACATAGTAGAGTTTTAATTTGCACTTACAGATGTAGCGACTGTAGTTACTGACAGTGGTTTTCTGAAGTGTTCCTGAGCCCATGTGGTGATATCCTTCACACACTGATGTCTCTTTTTGATGCAGTACCGCCTGAGGAATCGAAGGTCACGGACATTGCCGCTTACGTGCAGTGATTTCTCCAGATTCTCTGAACCCTTTGATGATATTACAGACCGTAGATGGTGAAATCCCTAAATTCCTTGCAATAGCTAGTTGAGAAATGTTGTTCTTAAACTGCTCGACAATTTGCTCACGCATTTGTTGACAAAGTGGTGACCCTCGCCCCATCCTTGTTTGTGAATGACTGAGCATTTCATGGAAGCTGCTTTTATACCCAATCATGGCACCCACCTGTTCCCAATTTGCCTGTTCACCTGTGGGATGTTCTAAATAAGTGTTTGATGAGCATTCCTCAACTTTATCAGTATTTATTGCCACCTTTCCCACACAATTTCCCAAGTCATATGGAAACGGGGTTTGTATATATATATATATATATATATATATATATGTATATATATATATATAAAGAAAAACATGCATTTACAGTATGTAGGTCAAATAATAGTTAGACATGCTTTTATTCACAAGGTCTATGCAGGGAATTATAGGCTCCAGGTCTGTAGATGACGTCACACCAGGAGGGGGCGACATAACGAGTCTGGCGATGGAAAGTCCAATTAGTTAGTTAGTTAATAAGTTAGTTATCTACACATCACTCCAAACATCATTGAAATGACAAATGCAGCAAACAAACAGAAGTTTGGAACTAAAGTCATAGAAGTTTCTTCAGCGCAAAAATGATGACTAAAGTGTTGAAGCTGTATTTTCATTTGCACTTTAATTTCATTGACAGTTTATTTAAGAAGCATTCATATTATCATTAATTTATTTAGAACCTAGTCAATATTTGTATGTCATTTTATTTTTGAAGTCCCTACTTTTGCAGTGTATTGGATTAGTATTCATTTTTAGGTGTTAAGTTTTTATTTTCCAGGTTCAATCAAGTTCTTGAATTCGACTCAAATCAAGTTTCAGGTTCAGTGTTAAAATCGGAGTGGGCCCCGGGCCCCTCTGTAGTGGAAAAGTTGGGCGGGGAACACCCTGGACAAGTGGCACCCCCCCCCCCCGGGGTCAAAAAGGTAAGGAACCCCTAATCTAGGAGGTTGGACCAGCTCCTTGTAACCATGGAAACCACAACACAAAGCAACTTTCTCCCTCTTCCATGTACCTTACACACACTTGTTGACATTCCTGTGTGTGTGTGTGTTGTGTCAGGCCATTGTGCAAACCTTGTCACGCTCACACAACCTTCAACAAGTTGGTGGCTCAGCGTGATGGATGATGTCGACGCGCTCGCCACACGCAATGTTTCCACTTAAGTCATCAAATCAGCTCTTATCAGCAGTCAGATGGACTTGAAGGACTTGCAGCTGAATGCTGTCCATCAACACGCTGTCATCACTCGAGGGGCGGAGCCATATGTAGTGTGGGCGGGGTTTCCAGTTGACCTCTTCTGTATCAACAACATTGCGTGTGGTTACTCACTGCTGACTCAGCTGAAATATGTATCATTTACAGTATGAAACAATTTCAAAATGCTAAATTATAGCTAAAAACAATACTTTAAAAATAAATATCAAATAAAATACAATATATAATAAAATAAGAATTTCAAAATGACATTTTTGTGATTAATAAATATTACATGTTAAAAAAAGACAAGTGAAGAATGACATATGTAGTCATTAAATATTTTCCAAATGATAATTTAAAGCTAGAAAACAAAATACTTTGAAAATAAAGATGAAACAATTATAAGTATATATTTAATAAATAAAATAAGCATTTAAAAAGCACCTTAATTAATTTTAAGTGTTATTTTAAAAAAATATTATGAAAATGCATAAATCAAGAATGACTGCCATGAAATAACTTCAAAATGCTAATTTAGAGCAAAAAACAAAATACCTTAAAAATAAAACAATTATATAATAATAATAAAATAAGCAGTTAAAAAGCATTTTAATGGTGAAGGAATTTTTTTTGAATAATCAATTAAATATAAAAACATTAAGAAAAGACAAATCAAGAATAACATATGGTCATGAAACAATTTCAAAATGCAAAATTATAGCTAAAAACAATGCTTTAAAAATAAATATTAAATAAAATACAAATATACAATAAATAAAATAAGCATTTAAAAATGAAATTTTTATGATTAATAAATATTAAATTTTTTAAAAAGACGAGTGAAGAATGACATATGTAGTCATGAAACATTTTTCAAATGATAATTTAAAGCTAGAAAACAAAATACTTTGAAAATAAAGATGAAACAATTACAAGTATATATTTAATAAATAAAATAAGCATTTAAAAAGCACCTTAATTAATTTTAAAAGTGTTATTTAAAAAAAATAACATTATGAAAATGCATAAATCAAGAATGACTGCCATGAAATAACTTCAAAATGCTAATTTAGAGCTAAAAACAAAATCCATTAAAAGTAAAACAAATACAAATATATAATAATAATAAAATAAGCAGTTAAAAAGCATTTTAATGGCGGACATTTTTTGATTATTCAATTAAATATAAAAACATTATGAAAAGACAAATCAAAAATAACATATGGTCATGAAACAATTTCAAAATGCTAAATTACAGCTAAAACAATGCTTTAAAAATAAATATTAAATAAAATACAAATATACAATAAATAAAATAAGCATTTAAAAATGAAATTTTTATGATTATTACATTTTTTTAAAAGACGAGTGAAGAATGACATATATAGTCATGAAACATTTTTCAAATGATAATTTAAAGCTAGAAAACCAAATACTTTGAAAACAAACATGAAAAAAATTACAAATATATATTTAGTAAATAAAATAAGCACTTAAAAAGCACCTTAATTAATTTTATATTTATTTTTCAAAAACATTATGAAAATACATAAATCAAGAATGATTGCCATGAAATAACTTCAAAATGCTAATTTAAAGCTAAAAACAAAATACCTTAAAAATAAAATGAATAACCAATTAAATATAAAAACATGAAAAGACAAATCAAGAATAACAAATGTGGTCATGAAACCATTTCAAAATGCTAAATTATAGCTAAAAACAATACTTTAAAAATACGTATTCAATAAAATACAAATGAACCATAAATAAAATAAGCATTTAAAAATTATTTTTTTATGATTAATAAATATTACATTTTTCAAAGACAAATGAAGCATGACATATAGTCATGAAATGTTTTCAAAATGGTCATTTAAAGCTAGAAACAAAATACTTTGAACATAATTATGAAACAATTACAAATATATATTTAGTAAAACAAGCATTTGAAAAGCACCTTTATGAATTTTTAAATGTTTATGGTTAATCAATTATTTGTAAAAAAAAAAAAAAAAAAACATGAAAATGCATAAATTAAGAATGACTGCCATGAAATAACCCCAAAATGCTAATTTAGAGCTAAAAACGAAATACCTTAAAACTTAAAAATACAAATATTTAATAAAACAAGCAGTTCTAAATAATTTTAATGGTGGACTTTTTTGATTAATCAATAATAAAATACAAAAAACATGAAAAGACAAATCAAGAATGAAATATGGTTATGAACTAGTTTTCTAAATTCTAATTTAAAGCTAAAAAAAAAATACTTAAAAAATATGAAGAAATAAAAAAATAAGATTTTTTTTAAATCACTTTTATTGATGAATTATATTTTTTTTTACGATTAATCAATTAAATATAAAAACATGAAAACATAATTTAAGAATGCCATATATAGTCAATATCAAAAAGCTAATTTAAAGCTAAAAACAAAATACTGTCAAAATAAAAAAAAAAACTACAAATATATAATTAATAAATACAAGTATTTAAAAAGCACTTCAATGGCAAATTTGAGATTTTTATGATTAAAAAACATTGGGAAAATGAATTAATCAAGAATTAAATATTAATTTCAAAATGCTAATAAAAGCTAAAAACTAAATACTTAAAAAATAAATATGGAAAAAATTTACAAAAAAATATTTAAATATAAAATGTCAAATTCACCATTAATCCAATATATAACATTAAGACATAAATCACATACAGTCATGAAAGCATTAATAAATGCTCATTGAAAACTAAAAACAAAATAGTGTGTTGACTGTACGTCCACAGGAAGTGAGCGTGCAGCTTCCACTTCTGTGGGAAAACTTGCTGCAGGGAATTTGTGTCCATTCATCTGGAGGAGCATTGTTGAGGTCAGAGGTCACTGATATGATCCCAGATAAGGCTGCTGGCTGGCAATCTCTGTTACACTGCAACCTCACTGTTTGATAGGGTTGAGGTCAGGGCCCTCAATATCTCCCACACCAAAGACATCCAGCCACGCCTTGATGGTCAGCGGCCAGAAGAGAATAAGGGACTACCTTAAAACTGCGGAGTTTTGTCTTATGATTAACAAATCATTTAAAACAAGGGTGTCCAAACTTTTTCACGATATTGTGACCCTACTTTTTGTCCTAAATCATCTTAATAGAAGTACGAAAAGGGAACAACTCCAAAGTGTTGCTTCATTTTGAGCTTTTTGAGCCAAATAAAGTCAATATTCATCTTTTCCCGTTTAGGACTTGGCTCACTGACCACAGGTGCACATTTCATGTCACTTTCCTGGTTCATGACAAAATAACTCATACAAATGATATGCTTACAGTCATCCCTTGTTTATGGCTGTTAATTGGTTCCGCACATGACATCTTAGTCTATTTTGAGAATAGACTAAAAGGAGAAGTATTGCGGGAAGAGATTATTCTAGATTGTACCTAATGTCATGATTGGTTTTATTGATTATTGACTATTTTAAAAGCCTGATCCCTGCAGCTATAGCTGCCCTTAACAGCAGGCCCGGCCGACCTGTCTGACAAGCCTGTAAATGTGTGTTAGTCATGTATGATGTCTTTTTGTTATTTTTTTTTGTGTGATGTGTAATGTCTAGTGTTTAAATGTACGGCAGTGACAATGAATTTCCCCAAGGGGACCAATAAATCTAATCTAATCTAATCTAATCTTATTGATTATGGGACAAGCAGTAGAAAATGAATGGAAGGTACTTTTTCATCACTTATTGTTTGTCTTTGGTACACTAATGCAGTGGTCCTCAACCACCAGGCCACGGCCCGGTACCAGTCCGTGGATCGATTGGTACCGGGCCGCACAAGAAAAAAAAAAAAAAATTAAAATACATATATATATAAAAAAAATAAAAAAATTAAATCAACATAAAAAAACACATGATACACTTACAATTAGTGCACCAACCCAAAAAACCTCCCTCCCTCCCCCATTCACACTCATTCACACAAAAGGGTTGTTTCTTTCTGTTATTAATATTCTGCTTCCTACATTATATATCAATACAGTCTGCAAGGATACAGTCCGTAAGCACACATGATTGTATTTTTTTATGACAAAAAAAAAATAAAAATAAAATAAACCCCCCCCACCCGGGTCCGTGGGACAAATTTTCAAGCGTTGACCGGTCCGCAGTTACAAAAAGGTTACTGCACTTATGTGTATATTTTAGGCCATTGGTTCTTTGTTTTATTTAAAAAAAAAAAAAAAAAAAAAAAAAGAAAAAAATTATATATATATAAATAAATAAAAATTATATATATATATATATATATATATATATATATATAATTTTTTTTTTTTTTTTACATTGCTCTTTTTATCTTTGGTATGAACATTATTATGTAAACTCAAAGTTATTTTTTTTGTTGGTTCTTTGTTGTTGCTATTTTTGTATGACAACATTTTATTATTGATCATGTTGTACTGCATTGTACTCTTTTGATTTGGGATTGTGTTGATGTTTTTTGCCTGGACCCCAGGAAGAATAGTCTCCACTGCGGGGATCCTTAATAAACTAAACTAAGAAACATCGATGAAAAATAAATCAAATATTTCCATACCTGGGACCTTCTAAATAGGTTGTTCAACAGTATGAGCGCGCTCCAGACATGAAATATCACCTTTAATCCAATAAAGTAATGCCGGCTGAGGCTGAGCCAATCAGTGGCCAGGATACTGAACAGCGCACTCTGATCATTTGGTGGCCATAAGTAGTGTAGTTTTGTTCATTTTACATTATTTTGCCATTTTTATGCTTGGAAATGCTTACTTTAGGGCTGACATGGGTAGGTTGTGAGTTCAAACCCCGGCCGAGTCATACCAAAGACTATAAAAATGGGAGCCATTACCTCCCTGCTTGGCACTCAGCATCAAGGCTTGGAATTGGGGGTTAAATCACCAAAAATTATTCCCGGGCGTGGCCACCGCTGCTGCTCACTGCTCACCTCACCTCACCTCTCAGGGGGTGATCAAGGGTGATGGGTCAAATGTAGGGAATAATTTCGCCACACCTAGTGTGTGTGTGACAATCATTGGTACTTTAACTTTTTAACTTAAAATATTGTAGAATATGCTTTAAAAAAAATCAGCAATGAGGCAATATTTGAAGTGCGGGACTGTCAGAATAATTGTATCTAAGTTATCACAAAACTTTGTGTTGCCATGAGTTCCCGGCGAGCAGGCAAAAAGCTGTCTTTGATCGTACCAAGCAAAAGGCTTGTAAAACTCCACTGTGTAGGATGGGAAGCGACATGAAGGTGTCGGTTTCTTTGATCTATTGTAATCCACAGGAAGATTTTGTCTTGACCCGAGATCCATAGAGCGGAGAGGAAGCAGGACCTGACCCCCCTCCAGGCACCTTTTCTTTGAACTGTTTTGTAACCAAAGGCGACGGCTGTTTACGACCCCCGTCCCTTTAGAAACAGCTGTTGCCATGTAATCAGGGAAAGTCCAAATAAAAGAGGAGGCGTACAATCTTTCGTCAGAGCGTGGTGGGACACTGTACAAGGGTACAGGTCTACGCGTTTTTCCTCATTGAGCCAAATTGAATTTTGTCTCTGTTTAATTCCTTGCTTCTTGTCTGTTTAATAAATGTCATCAGTGTTTGAACCTGACAGGGACAACTAATGTATTTTTGTTTTTTGGAATGCTTTACATAAAAGGTTAAGATTTTAAATACCTGCACAAGATTAACTATTGTTTTTTTCTGTGGCCTATATTTGGTTTCTGACTTGATTTCTTGTAAATAATCTTTAGCATTTTTGTTAGGACTTGGACATTTGTGTCAACACCTGTACTTGTATGGATATTACGTCATCTTTAGTGTGACTATTGTGGAATTCAGTTGTCTTATTTTGGTAACTTGGTATTGCCTTCATGGCGAGCTTGCATCAAAGGCCCGTTTACGCTGCCCACCAAATCGGATTTGTTCGAGTTGGGCGAGCCACAAACGACGTAGCTCGCCCCTATTTTTTGGACAAATGAGGATTCACAACTTTATCTTTTTTGAAGCTGAATATACAGAGGATGAACTGTTGCTTATATAAGTGAGCACGAAGGAAGAGTGAGTCGTTGGAGCAGACGGAAGCCGAGAGAGTGAGGTGAAAGTGACGACTCTATAAATGTGGAACTTGGAGCCGAGCTATTTAGACATAAATGGAGTGCTTACCCAAAATCAACAAGAAACGTACCTGGGCCACCATTTGACCCATCACCCTTGTTCATCCCCTGGGAGGTGAGGGGAGCAGTGAGCAGCAGCGGTGGCCGCGCCCGGGAATAATTTTTGGGGATTTAACCCCCAATTCCAACCCTTGGTGCTGAGTGCCAAGCAGGGAGGTAATGGATCCCATTTTTATAGTCTTTGGTATGACTCGACCCGGGTTTGAACTCACGACCTACCGATCTCAGGACGGACACTAACCACAAGGCCACTGAGCAGGTGTATTACAAACTCAAACGTGTTTCATGTTGTCGTAGAAGTTAGCTTATCTCTTGCCGTAGTTATCTTTTACGGCTAATACCGTAGCACGTAGATGTGTTACTATGCTAGAAAAAGAGTTCCTCAGTGTTCACTCTTACAATAACAATGTTGCTACACTATGGTTATTATACAGGTTACAGAGTGTAAATGAAGTATTGTTGACATGTTTGGAATTCATTTTTAAAATGATTTAGATGTAGAATTGATTGCTAAAATTAACTGCAATTTTTATATGTAAGATGGATTAAAAAAAACTTGTCTTTTAGGCTCTCATAATGATCGTGAACGATAGCAGAATTCCCCAAAAAAGTGCAGTTCCCCTTTAAAGGCCTACTGAAAGCCACTACTACCGACCACGCAGTCTGATAGTTTATATATCAATGATGAAATCTTAACATTGCAACACATGCCAATACGGCCGGGTTAGCTTACTAAAGTGCAATTTTAAATTTTGCGCGAAATATCCTGCTGAAAACGTCTCGGTATGATGACGTCTGCTCGTGACGTCATGGATTGTAGAGGACATTTTGGGACAGCATGGTGGCCAGCTATTAAGTCGTCTGTTTTCATCGCAAAATTCCACAGTATTCTGGACATCTGTGTTGGTGAATCTTTTGCAATTTGTTCAATGAACAATGGAGACGGCAAAGAAGAAAGCTGTAGGTGGGAAGCGGTGTATTGCGGCAGGTGTTGTGCCGGATAACGCACCCCCGCCGTAGAATGCACCCCCTGACTGTTTTGCCGGATAACACAGCCGGTGTTTCATTGTTTACATTCCCAAAAGATGACAGTCAAGCTTTACCATTGGCCTGTGGAGAACTGGGACAACAGAGACTCTTACCAGGAGGACTTTGAGTTGGATGCGCAGACGCGGTACCGTGAGTACGCATGCAGCTGCGGCTTCCAAACATTTGATCGCTTGCCCGTACGTAACTTTGGGGACTTTGGGGAAATATATGTGCTGTATGAACTTTGGGGAGGTGAACGGTACTTTGGGCTGTGGGATTGAGTGTGTTGTGCAGGTGTTTGAGTTGTATTGGCGGGTTATATGGACGGGAGGGGGAGGTGTTTGTTATGCGGGATTAATTTGTGGCATATTAAATATAAGCCTGGTTGTGTTGTGGCTAATAGAGTATATATATGTCTTGTCTTTATTTACTGTTTTAGTCATTCCCAGCTGAATATCAGGTCCCACCCGCCTCTCACAGCATCTTCCCTATCTGAATCGCTCCCACTGCCCTCTAGTCCTTCACTCTCACTTTCCTCATCCACAAATCTTTCATCCTCGCTCAAATTAATGGGGAAATCGTCGCTTTCTCGGAACGAATCGCTCTCGCTGCTGGTGGCCATGATTGTAAACAATATGCGGATGTGAGGAGCTCCACAACCTGTGACGTCACGCTACTCGTCTGCTACTTCTGCTTTTTTATCAGCGACCAAAAGTTGCGAACTTTATCGTCGATGTTCTCTACTAAATCCTTTCAGCAAAAATATGGCAATATCGCGAAATGATCAAGTATGACACATAGAATGGACCTGCTATCCCCGTTTAAATAAGAAAATCGCATTTCAGTAGGCCTTTAACAGTCATAAAAAGATTACAACCCTCCCAAATATTTTACACATATACATCCATTCATACTTTATATTCACCTAAAAACACTAATTTTTAAGGTGTGGCAACTTTATTTTATTTTGTAGTAGTAGTAGTTGCAGCAACTACCAACTTTCTTTGTTTTCACTTTATCAGAGTGCGCATGCAAGTGACGTCGGGGCCACATTGGGACCACATTGGGTCCTGTGCGCGTTTACACTGGAGTCTGATAAAGATCACATTTTACTTGCAGTATAAACAGTCGGATGGAAAACATTTTATTTTGAAAATATCTGATTTGGCCCACTTTGGCATGCAGTGTAAACGTAGTCAAGAGTGTTTTTGGAACTTGACAGCGGGTAGAATAGCAACTACTCTTGTGGATCTTTCATCCTGGATGAAAACTAACTGGGAGACTAGTCAGGATAGAGGGAAAGATGAATGCGGCAATGTACAGAGACATCCTGGATAAAAACTAACTGGGAGATTAGCAAGGAAAGAGGGAAAGATGAATGTAGCAATGTACTGAGACATCCTGGATGAAAACTAACTGGGAGACTAGTCAGGATCGAGGGAAAGATGAATGCAGCAATGTACAGAGACATACTGGATGAAAACTAACTGGGGGATTAGCAAGGAAAAAGGGAAAGATGAAAGCAGCAATGTACAGAGACATCCTGGATGAAAACTAACTGGGAGACTAGCAAGGAAAAAGGGAAAGATGAATGCAGCAATGTACTGAGACATCCTGGATGAAAACTAACTGGGAGACTAGCAAGGAAAAAGGGAATGATGAATGCAGAAATGTACAGAGACATCCTGGATTAAAACAAACTGGGAGACTAGTCAGGATAGAGGGAAAGATGAATGCGGCAATGTACAGAGACATCCTGGATGAAAACCTTCCCATCCAACCTGATGGAGCTTGAGAGGTGCTGCAAAGAGGACTGGTTGAAAGTGTAAACGTAGTCAAGAGTGTTTTTGGAACTTGACAGCGGGTAGAATAGCAACTACTCTCGTGGATCTTAATAAACAAACAAAAATATTATTTTTTTGCAGGGTCAAGTGTAGTGACCTTTGTAAAGTGTATGCAGGTAGTGAGTGTGCCTTGTACTCACTGAAAAGGAGGCGTGTCCCAAGATTTTCTGACAAGGGTGGTGCTGCCTTTGTGATCCAGGTGGCTCCACCCATCGCTGCAGGTGGTCCAGAACACAGGAGATCCTCCCAGATGAGCAAACATAAACACACGCTAAGTCCTCCTATTTTGTCCCTTGTCATTCCATCTTTTTCTGAGGTTCAGTTTCAGTCCCAGGTGTCATGGCCTCTTCAAGTCCTGTGAGAGGAGGCGGGGCAGAGAACCTGTCGCCCACAATAAAAGGGCCCTTCCTCTGAGGCGCTGCAGGCTTGTTCTAACCAGCGGCCTGCAGGAGTCCCATGTGGCAAATATGGTCTCCATCCCACCCGGCGGTGCGGAGGGAGGAGTTGTTGGGGTGAACACCGAGGCGTGACTCCGGCACCGTATTAACAGCAGGATGGGTGGGTCCGGTCCGGCTTGTAAAGGGGCTCTCGCCTCCCAGCAGAGTCCAGCTGGGCACTCCTCTGGTTTCTCCAGTGCGGCTGCCGCAGACAACTTGTGTGTTTATGGAGTGTGTGTCCAGGCCTCACGTGGGCCCCAACAATAAAAGAGCGAGTACCGCACAGGAGACGAGGATCACAACAATGAATGAAGGTTGATGGAATCATATCAATGCACATTAGTTAGGGCTGGGAATCTTTCGATTCAATTCAGAATCAATACTTTTTTCTTTTTTTTTTTAATAACATTGGGTGACAGTTCTATGATTAACTACATTCCTCTATAAAATTCTTAATAGCTCTGATAAATGTATACATTACTTACAAGAAAACTGCTTTCATGGAATAAAATGCCACCCAAACATTTACTGAAGTCAAATACAAATGAGTCAAACACAAATGAGTCAAATACAAGTCACAAACAAATGAGTCAAATACAAGTAAGTCACAAACAAATGAGTCAAATACAAGTCACAAACAAATGAGTAAAATACAAGTAAGTTACAAACACAAATGAGTCAAATACAAGTCACAAACAAATGAGACAAGTACAAGTAAGTCACAAACAAATGAGTCAAAAACAAGTAAGTCACAAACAAATGAGTGAAATACAAGTAAGTCACAAATGAGTCAAATACAAGTAAGTCACAAACACAAATGAGTCAAATACAAGTAATTCACAAACACAAATGAGTCAAATACAAGTAAGTCCAAAACACAAATGAGTCAAATACAAGTCACAAACAAATGAGTCAAATACAAGTAAGTCACAAATGAGTCAAATACAAGTAAGTCACAAACAAATGAGTCACATACAAGTAAGTCACAAACACAAATGAGTCAAATACAAGTAAGTCACAAACAAATGAGTCAAATACAAGTAAGTCACAAACAAATGAGTCAAGTACAAGTAAGTCACAAACACAAACGAGTCAAATACAAGTCACAAAAAAATGAGTCAAATACAAGTCACAAACAAATGAGTCAAATACAAGTAAGTTACAAACACAAATGAGTCAAATACAAGTCACAAAAAAATGAGTCAAATACAAGTAAGTCACAAACAAATGAGTGAAATACAAGTAAGTTACAAACAAATGAGTCAAGTACAAGTAAGTCACAAACAAATGAGTGAAATACAAGTAAGTTACAAACAAATGAGTCAAATACAAGTAAGTCACAAACAAATGAGTCAAATACAAGTAAGTCACAAACAAATGAGTCAAGTACAAGTAAGTCACAAACACAAACGAGTCAAATACAAGTCACAAAAAAATGAGTCAAATACAAGTCACAAACAAATGAGTCAAATACAAGTAAGTTACAAACACAAATGAGTCAAATACAAGTCACAAAAAAATTAGTCAAATACAAGTAAGTCACAAACAAATGAGTGAAATACAAGTAAGTTACAAACAAATGAGTCAAGTACAAGTAAGTCACAAACAAATGAGTGAAATACAAGTAAGTTACAAACAAATGAGTCAAATACAAGTAAGTCACAAACAAATGAGTCAAATACAAGTAAGTCACAAACAAATGAGTCAAGTACAAGTAAGTCACAAACACAAACGAGTCAAATACAAGTCACAAAAAAATGAGTCAAATACAAGTCACAAACAAATGAGTCAAATACAAGTAAGTTACAAACACAAATGAGTCAAATACAAGTCACAAAAAAATGAGTCAAATACAAGTAAGTCACAAACAAATGAGTCAAATACAAGTAAGTTACAAACAAATGAGTCAAGTACAAGTAAGTCACAAACAAATGAGTGAAATACAAGTAAGTTACAAACAAATGAGTCAAATACAAGTAAGTCACAAACAAATGAGTCAAATACAAGTAAGTCACAAACAAATGAGTCAAGTACAAGTAAGTCACAAACACAAACGAGTCAAATACAAGTCACAAAAAAATGAGTCAAATACAAGTCACAAACAAATGAGTCAAATACAAGTAAGTTACAAACACAAATGAGTCAAATACAAGTCACAAAAAAATGAGTCAAATACAAGTCACAAACAAATGAGTCAAGTACAAGTAAGTCACAAACAAATGAGTCAAATACAAGTAAGTTACAAACAAATGAGTCAAGTACAAGTAAGTCACAAACAAATGAGTCAAATACAAGTAAGTCACAAACAAATGAGTCAAGTACAAGTAAGTCACAAACACAAACGAGTCAAATACAAGTCACAAAAAAATGAGTCAAATACAAGTCACAAACAAATGAGTCAAATACAAGTAAGTTACAAACACAAATGAGTCAAATACAAGTCACAAAAAAATGAGTCAAATACAAGTCACAAACAAATGAGTCAAGTACAAGTAAGTCACAAACAAATGAGTCAAATACAAGTAAGTTACAAACAAATGAGTCAAGTACAAGTAAGTCACAAACAAATGAGTCAAATACAAGTAAGTCACAAACAAATGAGTCAAGTACAAGTAAGTCACAAACACAAACGAGTCAAATACAAGTCACAAAAAAATGAGTCAAATACAAGTCACAAACAAATGAGTCAAATACAAGTAAGTTACAAACACAAATGAGTCAAATACAAGTCACAAAAAAATGAGTCAAATACAAGTAAGTCACAAACAAATGAGTGAAATACAAGTAAGTTACAAACAAATGAGTCAAGTACAAGTAAGTCACAAACAAATGAGTGAAATACAAGTTACAAACAAATGAGTCAAGTACAAGTAAGTCACAAACACAAACGAGTCAAATACAAGTCACAAAAAAATGAGTCAAATACAAGTCACAAACAAATGAGTCAAATACAAGTAAGTTACAAACACAAATGAGTCAAATACAAGTCACAAAAAAATTAGTCAAATACAAGTAAGTCACAAACAAATGAGTGAAATACAAGTAAGTTACAAACAAATGAGTCAAGTACAAGTAAGTCACAAACAAATGAGTGAAATACAAGTAAGTTACAAACAAATGAGTCAAGTACAAGTAAGTCACAAACACAAACGAGTCAAATACAAGTCACAAAAAAATGAGTCAAATACAAGTCACAAACAAATGAGTCAAATACAAGTAAGTTACAAACACAAATGAGTCAAATACAAGTCACAAAAAAATGAGTCAAATACAAGTAAGTCACAAACAAATGAGTGAAATACAAGTAAGTTACAAACAAATGAGTCAAGTACAAGTAAGTCACAAACAAATGAGTGAAATACAAGTAAGTTACAAACAAATGAGTCAAATACAAGTAAGTCACAAACAAATGAGTCAAATACAAGTAAGTCACAAACAAATGAGTCAAGTACAAGTAAGTCACAAACACAAACGAGTCAAATACAAGTCACAAAAAAATGAGTCAAATACAAGTCACAAACAAATGAGTCAAATACAAGTAAGTTACAAACACAAATGAGTCAAATACAAGTCACAAAAAAATGAGTCAAATACAAGTAAGTCACAAACAAATGAGTGAAATACAAGTAAGTTACAAACAAATGAGTCAAGTACAAGTAAGTCACAAACAAATGAGTGAAATACAAGTAAGTTACAAACAAATGAGTCAAATACAAGTAAGTCACAAACAAATGAGTCAAATACAAGTAAGTCACAAACAAATGAGTCAAGTACAAGTAAGTCACAAACACAAACGAGTCAAATACAAGTCACAAAAAAATGAGTCAAATACAAGTCACAAACAAATGAGTCAAATACAAGTAAGTTACAAACACAAATGAGTCAAATACAAGTCACAAAAAAATGAGTCAAATACAAGTAAGTCACAAACAAATGAGTGAAATACAAGTAAGTTACAAACAAATGAGTCAAGTACAAGTAAGTCACAAACAAATGAGTGAAATACAAGTAAGTTACAAACAAATGAGTCAAATACAAGTAAGTCACAAACAAATGAGTCAAATACAAGTAAGTCACAAACAAATGAGTCAAGTACAAGTAAGTCACAAACACAAACGAGTCAAATACAAGTCACAAAAAAATGAGTCAAATACAAGTCACAAACAAATGAGTCAAATACAAGTAAGTTACAAACACAAATGAGTCAAATACAAGTCACAAAAAAATGAGTCAAATACAAGTCACAAACAAATGAGTCAAATACAAGTAAGTCACAAACAAATGAGTCAAGTACAAGTAAGTCACAAACACAAACGAGTCAAATACAAGTCACAAAAAAATGAGTCAAATACAAGTCACAAACAAATGAGTCAAATACAAGTAAGTTACAAACACAAATGAGTCAAATACAAGTCACAAAAAAATGAGTCAAATACAAGTCACAAACAAATGAGTCAAGTACAAGTAAGTCACAAACAAATGAGTCAAATACAAGTAAGTTACAAACAAATGAGTCAAGTACAAGTAAGTCACAAACAAATGAGTCAAATACAAGTAAGTCACAAACAAATGAGTCAAGTACAAGTAAGTCACAAACACAAACGAGTCAAATACAAGTCACAAAAAAATGAGTCAAATACAAGTCACAAACAAATGAGTCAAATACAAGTAAGTTACAAACACAAATGAGTCAAATACAAGTCACAAAAAAATGAGTCAAATACAAGTAAGTCACAAACAAATGAGTGAAATACAAGTAAGTTACAAACAAATGAGTCAAGTACAAGTAAGTCACAAACAAATGAGTGAAATACAAGTTACAAACAAATGAGTCAAGTACAAGTAAGTCACAAACACAAACGAGTCAAATACAAGTCACAAAAAAATGAGTCAAATACAAGTCACAAACAAATGAGTAAAATACAAGTAAGTTACAAACACAAATGAGTCAAATACAAGTCACAAAAAAATGAGTCAAATACAAGTAAGTCACAAACAAATGAGTGAAATACAAGTAAGTTACAAACAAATGAGTCAAGTACAAGTAAGTCACAAACAAATGAGTGAAATACAAGTAAGTTACAAACAAATGAGTCAAATACAAGTAAGTCACAAACAAATGAGTCAAGTACAAGTAAGTCACAAACACAAACGAGTCAAATACAAGTCACAAAAAAATGAGTCAAATACAAGTCACAAACAAATGAGTCAAATACAAGTAAGTTACAAACACAAATGAGTCAAATACAAGTCACAAAAAAATGAGTCAAATACAAGTCACAAACAAATGAGTCAAGTACAAGTAAGTCACAAACAAATGAGTCAAATACAAGTAAGTTACAAACAAATGAGTCAAGTACAAGTAAGTCACAAACAAATGAGTCAAATACAAGTAAGTCACAAACAAATGAGTCAAGTACAAGTAAGTCACAAACACAAACGAGTCAAATACAAGTCACAAAAAAATGAGTCAAATACAAGTCACAAACAAATGAGTCAAATACAAGTAAGTTACAAACACAAATGAGTCAAATACAAGTCACAAAAAAATGAGTCAAATACAAGTCACAAACAAATGAGTCAAGTACAAGTAAGTCACAAACAAATGAGTGAAATACAAGTAAGTCACAAACAAATGAGTGAAATACAAGTAAGTCACAAACAAATGAGTGAAATACAAGTAAGTCACAAACAAACGAGTCAAATACAAGTAAGTCACAAACACAAATGAGTCAAATACAAGTAAGTGACAAATGAGTTAAACACAAATGAGTCAACAAATCCTCAAAGAAGCGCTAGTCCGGGTGAGAAGTTAGTTAAAATAGAACTAGCCAGCGCCAGGCTGGATAATACCTGCACACATAGCAACTATCTTACAACAATACACAACTCAAAAAATTTTTTTTCTGTGTCAGAAGTAGACATGCACTCTACTGAGGTGGCAAGTTATGATGCGTTCGGTCTATCACAACATCAAGCAAACAATCGGAAAATTCCCGTCATATCAATTCCTAGATATGGTCGAAATTATTTAAATTGCACTACACATAATAAACACAACATTATTAATATTGCTACTACGGATAATTTCAACAAAAACTCCTCAAAACAGCCCACTACCTATAATATGGGCTTCTTAAACATAAGATCATTATCTTCCAAAACGTTATTAGTTAATGAGGTCATTAGAGACAATAATCTTGACGTTATTGGTCTCGCCGAGACCTGGCTCAAACCAGACGATTTCTTTGCGCTGGGTGAGGCGTCTCCTCCTGGCTATGCGGGAGCGCATATTGCCCGTCCCATTAAAAGGGGTGGGGGAGTTGCACTCATCCACAATAAAAACTTTAATCTTACCCCGAACCTAAATAATAAATATAACTCATTTGAGATGCTTACTATGAGGTTTGTCACACCGCTGCCTCTCCACCTGGCTGTTATCTACCGCCCTCCAGGACCCAATTCGGACTTCATCAGTGAATTTTCAGAGTTCGCTGCTGATTTAGTGACGCACGCCGACAATATAATCATAATGGGGGACTTTAATATCCATATGAATACCCCATCGGACCCTCAGTGCATGGCGCTCCAGACTATAATTGATAGCTGTGGTCTTACACAAATAATAAATGAACCTACGCATCGCAACGGAAATTCGATAGATCTAGTGCTGGTCAGGGGTGTCACCACCTCCAAAGTTACGATACTCCCGTATACTAAAGTAATGTCCGATCATTACCTTATAAAATTCGAAGTTCTGACTCATTGTCAACAAACTAATAATAATAACTACTATAGCAGCCGCAACATTAATGCTGCCACAACGATGACTCTTGCTGGCCTACTGCCTTCGGTAATGGCACCATTCCCAAATTATGTCGGCTCTATTGATAACCTCACTAACAACTTTAACGACGCCCTGCGCGACACCATTGATAGTATAGCACCGCTAAAGCTTAAAAGAGCCCCTAAAAGGCGCACCCCATGGTTTACAGAAGAAACTAGAGCCCATAAATTATCGTGTAGAAAGCTGGAACGCAAATGGCGCGCTACTAAACTTGAGGTTTTCCATCAAGCATGGAGTGATAGTTTAATAACTTATAAACACATGCTTACCCTAGCTAAAGCTAAATATTACTCAAATCTCATCCACCTCAACAAAAATGATCCGAAATTTTTGTTTAGTACAGTAGCATCGCTAACCCAACAAGGGACTCCTCCCAGTAGCTCCACCCACTCAGCAGATGATTTTATGAATTTCTTTAATAAGAAAATTGAACTCATTAGAAAGGAGATTAAAGACAACGCATCCCAGCTACAACTGGGTTCTATTAACACAGATACTACTGTATCTACGAAGGATACCGCCCTCCAAAATAGTTTCTCTCTCTTTGATGAAATAACATTAGAGGAATTGTTAAGATGTGTCAATGGGACAAAACAAACAACATGTTTACTTGACCCATTTCCTGGGAAACTTATTAAGGAGCTTTTTGTATTATTAGGTCCATCAGTGCTAAATATTATAAACTTATCACTTTCCTCTGGCACTGTTCCACTAGCATTCAAAAAAGCGGTTATTCATCCTTTGCTCAAAAGACCTAACCTCGATCCTGACCTGACCTCATGGTAAACTACCGGCCGGTGTCCCACCTTCCGTTTATCTCGAAAATCCTCGAAAAAATTGTCGCACAGCAGCTAAATGAACACTTAGTGTCTAACAATCTCTGTGAACCTTTTCAATCCGGTTTCAGGGCAAATCACTCTACGGAGACAGCCCTCGCAAAAATGACTAATGATCTACTGCTAACGATGGATTCTGATGCGTCATCTATGTTGCTGCTTCTTGATCTTAGCGCTGCTTTCGATACCGTCGATCATAACATTTTATTAGAGCGTATCAAAACACGTATTGGTATGTCAGACTTAGCCTTGTCGTGGTTTAACTCTTATCTTACTGACAGGATGCAATGCGTCTCCCATAACAATGTGACCTCGGACTATGTTAAGGTAACGTGCGGAGTCCCCCAAGGTTCGGTTCTTGGCCCTGCACTCTTTAGTATTTACATGCTGCCGCTAGGCGACATCAAACGCAAATACGGTGTTAGCTTTCATTGCTATGCTGATGACACCCAACTCTACATGCCCCTAAAGCTGACCAACACGCCGGATTGTAGTCAGCTGGAGGCGTGTCTTAATGAAATTAAACAATGGATGTCCGCTAACTTCTTGCAACTCAACACTAAGAAAACGGAAATGCTGATTATCGGTCCTGCTAAACACAGACATTTATTTGATAATACCACCTTAACATTTGACAACCGAACAATTACACAAGGAGAATCAGTAAAGAATCTGGGTATTATCTTCCACCCAACTCTCTCGTTTGAGTCACACATTAAGAGTGTTACTAAAACGGCCTTCTTTCATCTCCGTAATATCGCTAAAATTCGTTCCATTTTGTCCACTAGCGACGCTGAGATCATTATTCATGCGTTCGTTACGTCTCGTCTCGATTACTGTAACGTATTATTTTCGGGTCTCCCTATGTCTAGCATTAAAAGATTACAGTTGGTACAAAATGCGGCTGCTAGACTTTTGACAAGAACAAGAAAGTTTGATCATATTACGCCTATACTGGCTCACCTGCACTGGCTTCCTGTGCACTTAAGATGTGACTTTAAGGTTTTACTACTTACGTATAAAATACTACACGGTCTAGCTCCATCCTATCTTGTCGATTGTATTGTACCATATGTCCCGGCAAGAAATCTGCGTTCAAAGAACTCCGGCTTATTAGTGATTCCCAGAGCCCAAAAAAAGTCTGCGGGCTGTAGAGCGTTTTCTATTCGGGCTCCAGCACTATGGAATGCCCTCCCGGTAACAGTTAGAGATGCTACCTCAGTAGAAACATTTAAGTCCCATCTCAAAACTCATTTGTATACTCTAGCCTTTGAATAGCCCCCCTTTTTTAGACCAGTTGATCTGCCGTTTCATTTCTTTTCTCCTCTGCTCCCCCCTATCCCTTGTGGGGAGACACACAGATCCGGTGGCCATGGATGGGGTGCTGGCTGTCCGGGGTCGGGAGCCGGGGTGGACCGCTCGCCTGTATATCGGTTGGGAACATCTCTGCGCTGCTGACCCGTCTCCGCTCGGGATGGTTTCCTGCTGACCCCACTATGGACTGGACTCTTACTATTATGTTGGATCCACTATGGACTGGACTCTCACAATATTATGTTAGACCCACTCGACATCCATTGCATTCGGTCTCCCTAGAGGGGGGGGGTTACCCACATATGCGGTCATCTCCAAGGTTTCTCATAGTCATTCACATCGACGTCCCACTGGGGTGAGTTTTTCCTTGCCCTTATGTGGGCTATACCGAGGATGTCGTTGTGGCTTGTGCAGCCCTTTGAGACACTTGTGATTTAGGGCTATATAAATAAACATTGATTGATTGATTGAACAAGACTTCTCCCTTCTCTCTAAAGTAAACAGCAAATACGATCATCTGCATCAACATGTTTTTGGGAATCGATACAGAATCGTTACAAGTAAGAATTGCGATTCATTTGAAAATCCTTTTTCGACACCCCTAATGTTACTCCACGGTCTTCTCGTCGAAACTCAGAGATGGTTGTCCTTCTGGAAGGTTCTCCTCTCTCCACAGAGGAATGCTGTAGCTCTGTCAGAGTGACCATGGTCTTGGTCACCTCCTTGACTGGACTAAGATGAATGCAGCAATGTACAGAGACATTCTGGATAAAAACTAACTGGGGGACTAGTCAGGATAGAGGGAAAGATGGATTCAGCAATGTACAGAGACATACTGGATGAAAACTAACTGGGGGACTAGTCAGGATAGAGGGAAAGATGGATGCAGAAATGTACAGAGACATACTGGATGAAAACTAACTGGGGGACTAGTCAGGATAGAGGGAAAGGTGGATGCAGAAATGTACAGAGACATACTGGATGAAAACTAACTGGGGGACTAGTCAGGATAGAGGGAAAGATGGATGCAGAAATGTACAGAGACATACTGGATGAAAACTAACTGGGGGACTAGTCAGGATAGAGGGAAAGATACTGGAAAACTAGTCAGGATAGAGGGAAAGGTGAATGCAGGAATGTACAGAGACATCCTGGATGAAAACTAACTGGGAGATAAGTCAGAATAGATGGAAAGGTGAATGCAGGAATGTGCAGAGACATCCTGGATGAAAACTAACTGGGGGACTAGTCAGGATAGAGGGAAAGATGGATGCAGAAATGTACAGAGACATTCTGGATAAAAACTAACTGGGGGACTAGTCAGGATAGAGGGAAAGGTGGATGCAGCAATGTACAGAGACATACTGGATGAAAACTAACTGGGGGACTAGTCAGGATAGAGGGAAAGATGGATGCAGAAATGTACAGAGACATACTGGATGAAAACTAACTGGGGGACTAGTCAGGATAGAGGGAAAGATGGATGCAGAAATGTACAGAGACATACTGGATGAAAACTAACTGGGGGACTAGTCAGGATAGAGGGAAAGATACTGAAAAACTAGTCAGGATAGAGGGAAAGGTGAATGCAGGAATGTACAGAGACATCCTGGATGAAAACTAACTGGGAGATAAGTCAGAATAGAGGGAAAGGTGAATGCAGGAATGTGCAGAGACATCCTGGATGAAAACTAACTGGGGGACTAGTCAGGATAGAGGGAAAGATGGATGCAGAAATGTACAGAGACATTCTGGATAAAAACTAACTGGGGGACTAGTCAGGATAGAGGGAAAGGTGGATGCAGAAATGTACAGAGACATACTGGATGAAAACTAACTGGGGGACTAGTCAGGATAGAGGGAAAGATACTGGAAAACTAGTCAGGATAGATGGAAAGGTGAATGCAGGAATGTATAGAGACATCCTGGATGAAAACTAACTGGGAGATAAGTCAGAATAGAGGGAAAGGTGAATGCAGGAATGTACAGAGACATCCTGGATGAAAACTAATGGAGACTAGTCAGGATCGAGGGAATTATGAATGTACAGAGACATCCTGGATGAAAACTAACTGGGAGACTAGTCAGGATCGAGGGAAAGATGAATGCGGCAATGTACAGAGACATCCTGGATGAAAACTAACTGGGAGACTAGCAAGGAAAAAGGGAAAGATGAATGCAGCAATGAACTGAGACATTCTGGATGAAAACTAACTGGGAGACTAGTCAGGATCGAGGGAAAGATGAATGCAGCAATGTACAGAGACATCCTGGATGAAAACCTTCCCATCCAACCTGATGGAGCTTGAGAGGTGCTTTAAAGAGGACTGGTTGAAAGTGTCCAAGGATAGGTGTTCCAAGCTTGTGGCATCGTATTCCAAAAAAAACTTGAGGCTGGAATTGCTGCCAAAGGTGCATCAACTAAGTATTCAGCAGACTATCAATACTTATGTACATGTGCTTTGTTAGTTTGAACGCATCTTCAAAATACTTTTCCAAAAACCTTTTCACATTGTGATGATGGGGTATTGTTTGTGGACATTTTGGAGTGAGTACTTACCAGACGCACCGGAACATTCAATAGACCAGCTTGTGTGCGTTGAGGTTTGCTTATTATTTCCCCCAAATACTGACAGTGGAACCTGCAAGAGACACATCGAACCTGACTCTACGTCAGTCCAAACCGCCGTGACGCGGCAGTGGCCAGTGAGAGCACGAAAAGGTGAACGCCAAACAATTTCAACCTTTTTAATGGACTTGCAAGGAAGCAGTTTACACTTGGATATAAACAGAGCGTGACACTTCCACTTGCCATTGGTGATGCTGACGTGTCGACAGAAAGAAAAACAACAAGCTCCATTGACTACATTCCTCTTGATCAAGGTGGGAGATTTGGGCCCAGTGCCACACACACACACACACACACACACACACACACACACACACACACACACACACACACACACACACAGACACACACACACACACACACACACAGACACACACACACTGACACACACACACACACACACACACACACTTACTTATATGCGATGATTTCTGCCAAAGTGGCACAGCATCTTTAGCTGTCAGCGAGGACCAAAGATGATGCGTTCAAGGACACCGGTATAGCACAGTTACTGACAAATACCAACTCACAGACCAAGCTGCGTGTTTAATTCCGGCGGAGAAAAGTCGTGTGTGGGCTCTGTTGTGTCTGTTTGTGCGCCCGAGAATGGTGGCTTTAACTTTTCTTTACTCTCCAGCTTATTGCTGACAATGGAAACATCTTTCATTAGTCTTTCCCACATTAAATGGATGCTCGAAGTGACTAAAGTCCATCACTGGGATGGTTGTCTCACACTCTGAGGCTGGTTGGCACAATATTATTCTGGCTTTTCTTTAAAGGGGAACATTATCACAATTTCAGAAGGGTTAAAACCATTAAAAATCAGTTCCCAGTGGCTTATTATATATTTCGAAGATTTTTAAAAATTTTTACCCATCACGCAATATCCCTAAAAAAAGCTTCAAAGTGCCTGATTTTAACCACCCGTCCATTTTCCTGTGACGTCACATAGTGATACCAACACAAACAAACATGGC
Source organism: Nerophis lumbriciformis (assembly GCF_033978685.3). Taxonomy (NCBI): domain Eukaryota; kingdom Metazoa; phylum Chordata; class Actinopteri; order Syngnathiformes; family Syngnathidae; genus Nerophis; species Nerophis lumbriciformis. The sequence continues at coordinate 65,124,987 of NC_084550.2, forward strand.
GGAAAGAACAGCAAGCTATAGCGACATTAGCTCGGATTCAGACTCGGATTTCAGCGGCTTAAGCGATTCAACAGATTACGCATGTATTGAAACGGATGGTTGTAGTGTGGAGGCAGGTAGCGAAAACGAAATTGAAGAAGAAACTGAAGCTATTGAGCCATATCGGTTTGAACCGTATGCAAGCCAAACCGACGAAAACGAGCGACACGGGAGAAAGCGAGGACGAATTCGGCGATCGCCTTCTAACCAACGATTGGTATGTGTTTGTTTGGCATTAAAGGAAACTAACAACTATGAACTAGGTTTACAGCATATGAAATACATTTGGCAACAACATGCACTTTGAGAGTGCAGACAGCCCAATTTTCATCAATTAATATATTCTGTAGACATACCCTCATCCGCGCTCTTTTCCTGAAAGCTGATCTGTCCAGTTTTGGAGTTGATGTCAGCAGGCCAGGGTCGATAGGGGGTTTAGCTCGCTCGTCTGCGGGAACAAACTGCCGCCATTGCTTGCCGTGCTACCGAGGTCCTTTGTCCCTGAATTGCTCACACACTCCGGCAGATTCAATGGGGGTCTGGCGGCAGATTTCTTTGACTTTATCGTTGGAAATGCATCTGCTTTGAGTGTCGCAGGATATCCACACATTCTTGCCATCTCTGTCGTAGCATAGCTTTCGTCGGTAAAGCGTGCGGAACAAATTTCGTCCAATTTCTTGCCACTTTCGCATCTTTGGGCCACTGGTGCAACTTGAATCCGTCCCTGTTCGTGTTGTTACACCCTCCGACAACACACCGACGAGGCATGATGTCTCCAAGGTACGGAAAACAGTCGAAAAAAACGGAAAATAACAGAGCTGTTTGAGAAAACGGCGGATTGCTTCCCGATGTGACGCCACGTTGTGACGTCATCGCTCCGAGAGCGAATAATAGAAAGGCGTTTAATTCGCCAAAATTCACCCATTTAGAGTTCGGAAATGGGTTAAAAAAAAATATGGTCTTTTTTCTGCAACATCAAGATATATATTGACGCTTACATAGGTCTGGTGATAATGTTCCCCTTTAAGGTAAGAACACAAATCTAAGTAAGTTTAATTGTGACAAATACTTATGTGCGAGGGCTCAAGGACAGATACTGTCTTGGTGTTTCGTAATCCGCTGGATTAGAACAGTCACGACATTTGACCAGCAAATTAAATTAATAGTTAGGAAATGTAATATATATTTTTTACAAAGAGCCACACAGCAAGGAATACTCGGTCACATGGTTATTTTCTTTAAAGGGGAACTGCACTTTCGTTCACAATCATAAAAGACAAGACAACATTTTATTTTTTTACCGCTTTCTAACATAAAAATCGTCTCGTTCTTGGTGGCTAGCCATGCAGCTAATGTTAGCAATCAATTCAAAAAGCGTCAACAATACTTCATTTACGTTGTGTAAGCTGTATAATAACCAAACTGTAGCAACATTGTTATTATTGTAAGAGTGAACACTGAGAGTGAACATACAGTAGATGCCGGAAGACGGATGTGACGAAAGTACTGGTAATGCATAAAATGACCAAAATATGGAAAATATTGAACATATTACGTATTGTTATGAAGGTGTCTGTTACTACATTATTTATACATATACATTTGCAGTGTGTATATAGTACATATTACATATAGTTATGAAGGTGTCTGTTACTACATTATACATACTTGCAGTGTGTATATTGTACATATTGTTATGAAGGTGTAAGTTACTACATTATATATACTTGCAGTGAGTATATTGTACATATTACATATTGTTATGAAGGTGTCTGTTACTACATTATTTATACATATACATTTGCAGTGTGTATATAGTACATATTACATATAGTTATGAAGGTGTCTGTTACTACATTATACATACTTGCAGTGTGTATATTGTACATATTGTTATGAAGGTGTAAGTTACTACATTATATATACTTGCAGTGAGTATATTGTACATATTACATATTGTTATGAAGGTGTCTGTTACTACATTATACATACATGCAGTGTGTATATTGTACATATGACATATTGTTATGAAGGTGTGTGTTACTACATTATATATATACTTGCAGTGTGTATATTGTACATATGACATATTGTTATGAAGGTGTCCGTTACTACATTATATATATACTTGCAGTGTGTATATTGTAGATATGACATTGTTATGAAGGGGTCTGTTACTACATTATACATACTTGCAGTGTGTATATTGTACATGTTACATATTGTTATGAAAGTGTCTGTTACTACATTATATATATATATATATACACACACTTGCAGTGTGTATATTGTACATATTACATATTGTTATGAAGGTGTCTATTACTACATTATATATATATATATATATATATATATATATATATATATATATATATATACACTTGCAGTGTGTATATTGTACATATTACATATTGTTATGAAGTTGTCTATTACTACATTATATATATATATACACTTGCAGTGTGTATATTGTACGTATTACATATTGTTATGAAGGTGTCTATTACTACATTATATATATATATACTTGCAGTGTGTATATTGTACATATTACATATTGTTATGAAGGTGTCTGTTACTACATTATATATATACTTGCAGTGTGTATATTGTACATATTACATATTGTTATGGTGTCTATTACTACATTATATATATATATATATATATATATATATATACTTGCAGTGTGTATATTGTACATATTACATATTGTTATGAAGGTGTCTATTACTACATTATATATATATATATATATATATATATATATATATATATATATATATATATATATATACTTGCAGTGTGTATATTGTACATATTACATATTGTTATGAAGGTGTCTGTTACTACATTATATATATACTTGCAATGTGTATATTGTACATATGACATATTGTTATGAAGGTGTCTGTTACTACATTATATATATACTTGCAATGTGTATATTGTACATATGACATATTGTTATGAAGGTGTCTGTTACTACATTATAAATACTTGCAGTGTGTATAGAAAACGTTGACGGAGGTTTTTGAAGTTGTTTTAGAGACTTAAGGCTACAACGGTGACTGCCATTAGCCGCATCCTCCAAGCGTTTATCATCTTTAAAAAATCCTAAAAAAAAAATCACACCAATAAACGAGTGTTCAAGTCTCTCATAATGATTGCAAACGATAGGCAACATTCCCCCCAAACAAGTGCAGTTCCCCTTTTAGTAAGTCCAAGTCGACATCCAGGGACCTATGTCAGTCCTCGGGGCCCAGCAAATGGGCCCCCGGGTCACAATTTGAACACCCCTGATCTAAACTGTATCGTTCCCTTCACACCCTTTAAGGGTAACAATAGTTTTGTTATAAAGCCATCGTGTAAAAGCCCAGGGGACACGTACTGAGGAGCTGAATATTTAGTATTTGACAGGAAGAACACATCTGCGGTCTTACTCTCGAGAATACAGTAGGGGAGGGATTTATATGGCCCCACTCCTGGGTGTATCTCGCGTGAGGGGGAAGCATCCATCCATTTTCTACCGCTTGTCCCTTTTTGGGGTCGCGAGGGGTGCTGGAGCCTATCTCAGCTGCATTCGGGCGGAAGGCGGGGTACACCCTGGACAAGTCGCCACCTCATCGCAGGTCCAACACCTACTCAGTGGCCTAGTGGTTAGAGTGTCCGCCCTGAGATCGGTAGGTTGTGAGTTCAAATCCCGGCCGAGTCATACCAAAGACTATAAAAATGGGACCCATTACCTCCCTGCTTGGCACTCAGCATCAAGGGTTGGAATTGGGGGTTAAATCACCAAAATGATTCCCGGGCGCGGCCACCGCTGCTGCCCACTGCTCCCCTCACCTCCCAGGGGGTGATCAAGAGTGATGGGTCAAATGCAGAGAATAATCTCGCCACACCTAGTGTGTGTGTGACAATCATTGGTACTTTAACTTTAACTTTATAGACAACATTCACACACTAGGGACCATTTTTAGTGTTGCCAATCAACCTATCCCCAGGTGCATGTCTTTGGAGGTGGGAGGAAGCCGGAGTACCCGGAGGGAACCCACGCAGTCACGGGGAGAACATGCAAACTCCATACAGAAAGATCCCGAGCCCGGGATTGAACTCAGGACTACTCGGGACCTGCAGTCTGCTTAAAATGATGGAAAGCGCCACTCTACTTAGCAATATTTTAAGATATTCAAAACACTACTTAAACTCTAAAGTGGAGAGTGCGCGGATCAAATTTGTCACGTTTCATGTGTCAGTTAAACCGCGACGACTGGGGCCACATTAATCTCCTTTACTGCAGTTTTGTTTAAATTTGCTTGGGAGGGGGGACCACAGTTTTATTCCAATGGACACAAATAAATATTGATGAATTTTAGGAGCAGGGGCACCTTTTATCTAATAATAATGAAATGATATAAAAAGTTAACGCATTTGTAGGACAAGTTCAGAATAAAGACAACCCGTGTCCCCATATTGACATAAGTACACACACACACACAAACTGGACTGGACCCAAATCTCCAATATAAAGAATGACCGCAGTTGAGCCATACTGGATCAGCGGCGGTTCTGCTCATGGTTTTCCAGGAGGTGAAATGTAAGGCAGTGTGAGCGCATGCAAAGAGTTCAAAAGGTCATCTGTTCTCTGTGCGTTTGCTCCTTCAAAGTCCCACAGTAAGTATGCACTTCCAGAGGAGGAGCAGAAACCGAGTGAGATCCCACCTGAGACGAGACAGAATCAAGAACGTGGACACATAAAGCTGATCATCTCATTCCCACAGTCAAATGTTGGAGGAGCAGATATTTGGACATTCCTGCCTCCAGAATGCTGATTGTGTAATCCGTGGATATGGTTATGCATCGTAGTAGGAAAATACTTAGTGAGAGGCTGGAAATGGACAGAAGTATACAGACGCAAAAAAAAAAGGAAGTTCCAAACTATCTCACCCCTGCCATCTCTGAGGAAGCACGC